>NC_083613.1:11561247-11791247 GCF_963584025.1 Labrus mixtus
GACTTCACACTTCTGGAGCCTTCCAGAAATGGGCTTAAGAATGTCCTTGTCATGACTGATGTGTTCAGTAAATATACTGTTTCTGTCCCTACACGGGATCAACGGGCGTTCCAAGTCGACCTTCACTCAGACCAAGGGAGAATAGGGCTGGGAATCTCAGGGTACCTCACGATACGCGATACATGGCTCACGATAACGATAATATCTCGATATGGCGATTCTGCGATTATCGATACATTGCTCTTAATAACCTACGATATATCCATGTGTTTATAGGGGTGAAACAAAAACAACAAAAAAAAAAATTCATAGTTTATATTTTGCAGCATATTTTAACCAGAGTACAAACAGCAATAGTGCAAAAACAAGGACACTGTTTTAGCGCAACATAACTGTAAACAGGATTTTTTTTTAGGTGTCTGACAAACAGTGACACTATTTTAAACTCATTCAGAAAACACGACATCTCATGTCTCTCAAGTAGATAAAATCTATTAAGTAGAAACATCACAAAAATAAATATTTTGCATTTGAATTGAAAAATTAACATTTCTCTTTTAAACAGATAGGCCTAAACATTTCTTATAAAATGTGAATAAACACTAAATGCACCAAAATGGGCATTTTCCATGTTTACAGCGTTGAACATGAACTGTAACCTTACAGTAGACAAAGCAGTTTTCCTCAAACCTGAGTGAACTGAAACCTGGACATTTTTATATGTGCATGTTTTTCTTCAGAAAGAGCAGCTGGTCGGCATGCTCAGATGTAAGTGCACTTCTTGAAGCACTGATTATGTCACCAGCAGTTGAGAAGACTCTTTCTGCTGATACACTCGTTCCAGGGACACATAAATGCCTTTGTGCTAGCTTGGAAAGAAGAGGGTACACGTGCTCTTGTGTCTTCCACCACAACAGTGGATCCTCGGTCAGTGGCAAAGAAGGAGCATCTTGATATTGTTTAATCTCCCTTTCTGCAATGGATGTTGCTGGTATTGAGACACTAGATCTAGTCTTCTTGAAGCTCTGACCCAGCAGGACAACAAGTGCAGACTTTCTTTTCTTTGGGCTCTTTGCAGTTAAGTCATTATTGTCATCCTCAGAGTGAGACCTCCCCAACCTCTCCTTCCCCCTCCCTCTGTGTTTGTCTCTGTGCCACTAGTGTATCCTCCCTCAAAGCAGCAGCCTTGGACAGTAGTTTTGCATAAGTGTCTTGCATTTCTTGAGGTGACAGAAAGAGCAAAGATTTAAATCTAGGATCTAGAGCTGATGAGATGTTTAGAAGATCTTTTTCCTCCACAGACTTGTATGTCTTTGACAGATCTTGATGGAGGGCTCCTTTAATTTCTCAAACCAGAGGTGAATCCCCAATAGAGCTTGTTGTGTCACTAAGAAGTTGAACATGAGGCGATGATTGAAATGGTGGGACTCTTCTCCTCACACATGATGTTTGTTGCCACAAGCATTGGGTTCAGCGCTTCAACCATCTCTTCTGCACTTGAGATGTCTCTCTCTGCCAGTGCACAGTCAGACACATTCTTTCTTACCTTTTAAGAAAACAAACAGAATAAAACATCAATGCACGTAATTACATTTTTAAAATGTATTTATTAGATATGAATTTAAAATATTTAACGTTTACTGGCATTTATGAATTGAATTATCTGAGTAGATGAATGATAGAAATATGGATTTGTTATGTTGTGTGTGTATAAGCTTAGTTATTATGTTAAAGTTCATTGCCTCTGATAAGTTAAATTACATATAAAAACATACTGAAGGATTATTAAATATCAAACAATCTTGCCTCAGGAGACAAGAGGGCAGCACAGGTGGCTGGCTGTTGCTCAAGAAACCTGGAGACCATCTCGTAGGCACTATTCCAACGAACAGGCATGTCAGTGATGAGCTTGTGCAGGGGTAGTCCAAGGAGTCTCTGATTCTTTTTCAGTGCTTCTGCCCCTACTGTGCTCCTGTAAAAGAAGGTAGAGAGCATCCTAACTTTGGCAAGTAGCCTGGCGGCAACGTTTACTTTACGGGCCCGTTGTGATGCAAGGTTTAATACATGGGCAAAACACATGTACATGCTGGTAGCCTGTTAGCTCCACCGCTACGCTCATGTTTGCAGCATTATCGGTAACAACCACTGGCTCCTTAGTGGCAAGTCTCCACTATCCACTGCTCTCTTAAGTACTTCTGAAATGTGTGCACTGGTGTGACTTTCGTGCATTACCCTGGTTTGCAGTACATACGAGTTAATTTCCCAGTCATTGTTTATAAAGTGCCCAATCTGGTGACGCCTGCAACCCATGGATGTTCGGCACTGCCCTCCCCGTCGGAGGCGAAATTCCCCCAGGTGGCGTTGTCGCAATCAATTAATCTACTGCTCCTGCTACATTTAGTTTTAGGAAGAAAATAGACAGTGTTTGGATAAAATGGAACTAGAATCTCTTATGTATCTTGCTAGTCTGCTCACCTTAACTACATGCTTTACAGTGCACTTATTGACAACCATGTTAAAATACAATAGAGATCATCAGGTCGAATTACTGGGGTATAAAAGAAAGTAAAACAAATAATTTAACACAGAAATCCCATTAAACATTAAATAAAGTATAGAGATCCTGGTTACGTTTTTGTCTGCCAAATATGGTGGAAAAGAAAATCCAACACAATACTACTGCATTTGGCGTTTCAAGCACGGGGAAATATAACAAAGAATTGGAAAACATTTTAAATGAACCAGATTCTCTCTGTTTTGGATGGAGGATGATGCACAATGCTTCTACCAACAGATGGAACTGTTTACTGATCACAAAGCGCCAGGTTTTGTCAACCTTCTTCAGGTTTTGCAGAAGTCCTCCAGCTCCTCTAAGGGTGATGGCAGGGACGACTATCTTCATCTGGGAGAGCTGCAGGTGTAAGTCTTGCAGGTCCTGCTTCAGTCGTGCAACAGGCTTAATGCCTTTGACCAGTCCTAGGTAATATCTGCTTCAGTGGAAGAGCAGGGCATCTGGCACAGCTCTTAATCAAGTATATCCTCTGTAAATGTCTCTCCGAGTCATGACTGTCTACAATAAGTAAGAAGCGCAAGTCCCACTGGCCATGTTAATGTCGGGCAGTTTTTATATCATGTTTACATGGACGGGACAGACTTGATTATAAAGCTGTTTTAGTCAAGGACTAGAGAAAAGAATAATAACATAGCCATCTCACTGCTTATTTGGATGTCACATATGTGCCTTTAGATCACGATCATTCTGTGTCAATTTATGTGCAATATGAAGCTATGAGATAACCAAAGTGTGGTATCATTAGCCTGCTAACACAACAATGAAGGACACAGGCAATTGCGGCTCGAGCCAAGAACAACTTTGTCTGCACTCGCGCTTAATTATGCCACTGGAGGAGAGCTAAGGCTTCAGAATAGCGGAGGTGTCGCTAAACAGCTGTTTGTTATGGTTTCATGCTGGAGCTCAAGGGCGACATCTACTGGATCAAAAAGTTGCACATTCTTCCTTTAAGTCAGAATTCTGAGTAAAAAGACAGCAATCTAAAAAAGAAAATAAAAAGGTTATATACTCAAACTAAATTTAGTGGCCCAAATCCTCTTCCATTCAAGAGCAACAAACTTGGAAATATTTGTCATTAATATCCATTTTTCCTCTCTAAGAGAGTGGGGATCTCAGGTTTAGTTTCCTCAGAGTTAACTAAGGTCTGTGATGCCCCTTGATGAGCTGTTGTCAATCTAACACTGAGAGTGCATCTAGAGAAAATAATGTAGCCTGACACTGAGCTTTTGGGAAACTATAAATATTTCAAGGCGATTATAGATGCTGCTGCTCAAATGACCCCACACGCAAAATGGGATAATCCACTCGACCCTACATTTCTGGGGTAATTTGTTCATGCACACAAACAAGGAGATTGATTAAAAGTAAAGTACATTAGTTATTTTCAGAGTTGCATAAAGTATTCTTCGTAATAACTTCATAATCATACAATGTTGGGCTATGAGTCATGATTTATTTGGATAAAACAGGCAAACCTATGTAAAATTAGACATTAAACACCCCCATATAGCTGCAATGGAAGGATCCGTGTTTCATAAACACATTTGACTGAGAGATTGGCTGTCGACTAAGGCTCTTTTGAAGGAATCGTTGAGGATTTGACTATATGGGGTCATCCCTATTTAAGAATAACCATCATGTAGTAAAATTAGACTCTATAAATGCTGAAATGACTATATTTTTACTCTCAATTCAAAAACTACGTATATAAAAAAAAATTGGTTTTGCTGTGGAAGGGTTTGGAAGAGAGGAGAGGGGAAAGGTAAATGCAAAAGACAGCAGGGGTTACACTGATAACTCAATACAACTTTGTTCGATGCAAGTTCAGCCAACTGCAGGCTACTGCATGGCTAGGCTAACAGTCCTGTAAATAGAAAAGGTTTAAAAAATAAGTAACAAGCAAATTATAATTTGGTTTGGGTTTACAGTGTAGTTTTCCACAAGTCTTCAACATAAATCTCAGAGTAGATTTATATACCTCAACAGAGCATCAGCATGTCCCAATTACATGAATAAACTGGCAAATTAATAACAAAAATAGTGAGATCTGTTTGTGTCAAATAAATTTGTCAAACATCCAAATTCTTATGACCAACTAGGTGCCCAATCATTATCAACTTTAATTTTAACTTCATACACATGTGCAAAAAAGCAAAGGAATATATTTGTATACTTGTGAAAAAAACATTGCAAACATTTATATTGTAAATGGTCCTAGTAGAGCCTCAATAAACATTATTTAATGTGGTACTAAATGTGAGATGTTGTAACAGGTTTTGTATGCACTAAATGAACAGTTGTAATTTGCCATTTATAGGACCTGTAACAACATTTTACATGTACACATAATTAACAATTGGACACTAAAAATCTAAATTAATTATTTATCCAAACAACATTTGCATCAAAAATTGTATTTAAAGTAATTGTAATCTGTAATCCCAACATTCACATAAATCCATGGCGTGATTTTTGACAGTGAATGTCTTCAGCAAGGTAAATATTTGATGCATACATAACTCATTTACATCCAAGTGGTTATTTTTTAAATACAGCTGCAAAGGACTTTTGGCCAAAATACCACACACAGGACAAAATTATTACTTTTAGCCTGGTCTGACCAAAGTTGATTCATATCATTCCAGGAAGCTCTAATGCCTAATTCAGTTACAGTAATTTCAGTGCCATAGCTCTTGTTGCCTAGAAATCTATGAAAGCTCAAGCGGAACTGTAGGTGGACTTTCCCATCACCATTCTCCTAATGGTATGCTGGTGTCCTTATGTGCTGTAAAGCATCTAGACATTTCGTAGCAACCACTGTGGGGGTGAAATTCCTGACTGGGAGAAGTAGCTCCACCACCATGGTTTCTCCTGCCGCTCTATCCCCCCCTCCACATCTTGTTCGCCGTAGCGTTCAAACTGGTTATATGGGTCAAATCGATCCCATGTGTCTAATGTCGGGAAGAGGTGGTGGCCAATATCAGGATCCACAGGTACCTAGTGTATAGAAAAGGAAAAGAATGAGGATTGAGTGCATGGATAAAAATACAATAAAAAATATTAAAATACAAAGACCTAAGAAGGCATAATAGTTGAACTTTGAATATCTCCATCTATAATTTAATTTAATCATTTGAACTTGTGTTTCTATTAATCCTATCAGTAAAGGCTCTAACCCTATCGTTAAGACAGCTGCTGTTTATTCGTAATGAAGTTCCGATGAAGTACATTTTTTTTAGATTTCAAACAGGCAAGACACCCATTGCTTTTGTGAAGATTATAACTATCACCTGATTGGTTATCAGACTTCATATAAACTTAGGGAATATTATTATATTTCTTTCTGTTCCAAAATGATCGTAATATTGAAGGCATAAAACTGCAAAGCAATTACAAAATGCTTCAAACAAATCAAGTGTTGTAAAATGTAATATTTTATTCTAGCGAATGAATGTCATTATTCAAACTTATGGCAGAAACTTCTGAAAATATGATTGCCAGACTAAAAAATGTCCAAAACAAAAGTAGCCAGATATGGACAGCATTTATGGATTATATTAAGAATTTTACATCTTAGAGAGGGTAAAGAATGATGTCGGGGGAGATCTGTAAATGAATGTGTGTGCAAATGCATCTTACACTGTATGAAATATAATATTGGGAGATATGGTTACCTGTTTGTAGGTAGGCCTATACATATGCACGTGTATAGGTACTACATGTGTTTTTTCATGAGGGGCTGCCTGCTAGGGGTTTTATGTAAAAAAAAACAAAAAAAAAAAAAAAAACGTTTGTTGTTGTGGTTGTTGTTTGTTGTTGTTTTCTCTGTATGTGTTTAGGAGAGGTGTATCCTTGGTTTGTTTGTTTTTTCCTTTCTTTTTAATGTACTGATTCCGGACATCTAAAAACGTCAATATTATTTGTTTTGTTTGTATGTTTGTTGTAAATGATGCAAAAATTAATAAAAACTTGAATTGCAATAAAAAAACAAATAAGTCCCTTTTTTGTAAAAGTTTTTGATTGTGTGGAATTCCGTAGGAAAAAATATTATTGTTGATGCTACAAGGAAGTTTTTGGATGTGTTGGGAATTTTAAAATGCTGCTTGAATGGCTATTTGTGTAAATGTTTGTCACAGGGACATAAAACAGTGGCTTACTGAGGCCCATCTCTCCCCCTTCTCTGGTACATCTCTTAAATTAACTGATTTTTTTAGGATGGTCCTTGATAAACATATGTAATTAACGCAAACCAAATCAGGGAAATGAAACTAGGATTCAAAAGAGGCTATACAGTACCTTTCAGAAACTGGATAGCATAATAAAAACAACCAACCTTCTCCAAGACAAAGTCAACACGTCCAGCCCTGTTCATGGTGTGAGGCAGATGAACCCTCTTGCTGACCCTGGAATAACCTTTAGCTGTGGCCGTCAGGATGTGAGTACCAGGGTTCAGCAGCCGCCAGTAGTCTCCATCTTCGGCTAGGGGGAAGGGAGAAAAGGAGTGAGGGAAAAAGGACGCGTGTGTGCGTGTGTATCAATATATCTGTATTTACCTGTGGTTACATCTTTCCTAATCCCCCTGACAGAGATAGTGGCACCTTTTATTCCATGTCCTCCAGTGTCCTTAACTACACCTTTTATCCCCCGATGGACCTGTTAAGGGACAAGAACAACAATAAATAGCTGTATATGTATGTTTATTTATTTTGCTCTGAGTCAAATGGACTTGAATTGAGCTTGTATTGCACTTTTCTAGTCTTTTGACTATTAAAAGCTCTTTTTAAATTGCAGGTCATATTTACCCATTCACATCACATTCAAATACTTATGGCTCAGGCTGCTATGTGAAGTGTCCATTAGTAACTAATCACATTCATACACATACCGCTGACACAGCAGCAATTTTGGGTTCATGTGACTGCAGGAACTGGAAAACTAATTTCGACCTTCCGGTTAAGAGATACCACTGAGCTACAGCCTGCCAGGCAAAAATGCTTTCATCTGTCTTGTGCCAATGTCTATAGGTACATACTTATGATTAGCATTATTTTTATCTCTCTTTTTATGCATGTAACAACAAGCACTTTATAAAGTGTCTGACTAAAGCGGGCTTACTAAAACGTACAGACTCCAGAAAACTGAGTAGAGCTTCCTTATTTCTTTTCCATTCTGGGTAAAGCTCTGCCTCTGAGGGGAATTTCTCACAGCCGAGCTCCACAGTGACCTCTAGACAATTTGTGTGCAAGTAGTTGAAGTCTGACATACCTGCAAGAAAGACAAATTAATAAATACATACTCACAAGCAATATCAAAAGCAAATATTTAATGGTCCTCGCTAGCTTGAAAATTATTATATCTTACCACCAGCAAAACTATACCACAATGCCCCATTGATGATGCCCCTATTTCGGTAAAAAGAGGCTCCACACCTCTCTGTGTCGTTGTTTGACATGGTAGCATGGGCATCTGCGTAGGTACGAGCCAGCTGCTTAAAGACCTAGTGTGGGAAGATTATTATACTTAATGTTGCGAGATAGAATATACCTGCACAGTTGAACCCGTCATGTTCAGCAACCATTAATATTTCTGTCTATAAACTCAGCCATCCATTTCCCCTCCCTACCTGCTCATCTGGAGTGGGGGAGAACATTCTCTCCTCATGTAGGTGTCTTGAGAAGTCAAAGGGATAAGAGACTACCAGCTCCCCGCCATGAAGGCTGGCAGACTGAACGAAAGGCAGTGACCGAATCCATTTCATAACTGCATGGGTCTCCGGTGCCACCTACAGTCCAAAGGCAGTATTGGAAATTGTTTGGATCCAGGTTGAAGTTTGTTTTTGCTCCAATCTTTCACGAGTTGAAACCAAAGATCCAAGACTTTTTCTATGTACAAAACATGCCTATTTATCTCAAATTTTATTCACAGATCTGTTCAAATCTGTGTTAGTTAGCACTTCTCCTTTGCCAGGATAATCCATCCACCTGATAGGTGAAGATTAGACAGGATGATTATTGCACAGGTGTGCCTCAGGCTGGTCACAATACAAGGCCACTCTAAAATGTGCAGTTTTATCTTCGCAGGGAGGCATAAAAAACATTTAAGTATCTGTTGTGACCACCATTTGCCTCACGCAGTGCAACACATCTCCTTAGCATGGAGTTGATCAGGTTGTGGGTTGTGTTCCTGCGAAATGTTGGTCCACTCCTCTTGAATGGCTCTGCGAAGTTCCTGGATATTGGCAGGAACTGAAACCCGCTGTCATATACGCTGATCCAGAGCATCCCAAACATGCCCAGCTGGCAACATGTCTCGTGAGTTTGAAGGCAACGCAAAGAACAGGGATGTTTTCAGCTTCCAGAAATTGTGTATCGTGGCATCATCATGCTGCAACATGAGGTGATCGTGCTGCATGAATAGCACAACAATAGGCCTCGTCACAGTGTCTCTCTACACATTCAAAATGCCATTGATAAAATGCACCTGTGTTATTTGCCCATAGCATATACCTGCCCATACCATAACCCCATCATCACCATGGGCCACTCTTTTCTCAACGTTGACATAAGCAAAACAATTCAGCTGTGACAAGAACATTTGTCTAAAATTCCCGACGCCATTGAAGATGAGCAATTTCCCACTCAAGTTGGTTACGACGATGAACTGCAGTCAGGCAAGTTCCCGGTTAGGACATCAAGCATGCCAGATGAGCTTCCCTGAGAGGGTTTCTCACAGTGGTTGCAGAGATTTTTTGATTATGCAAACTTGGCTTTTCTCGGACGATCTTGCAGGTGGAGATGTGGAGGCCTTGGGCTGGTGTGGTTACTCATGGTCTGTGGTTGTGAGGCCAGTTGGGTGAACTGCCATATTCTCTGAAACGACTTTGGAGACGGCTTATGGCAGAGAAATGAACATACAATTCACGTGAAACAGCTCTGGTGGACATTCCTGCAGTCAGCATGACATTCACACTCCCCCAAACTTGTGGAACCTGTGACACTGTGCTGTGTGATTAAACTGCACATTTTTGAGGGGCCTTTTATTGTGACCAGCCTAAGGTTAAGGTGCAATAATCATGCTGTCTAATCAGCATCTTGATATACCACACCTGCCATGTGGATGGATAATCTTGGCAAAAGAGAGGTGCTCACTCACACTCAAATGTTGTTATTAAACAAAATTAATAACAACATTTGAGACAAATAGGCCTTTTGTGTACATAGAAAAAGTCTTAGACCTTTGATTTCAACTCCTGAAAAAATAGAACAAGAATACAAGTGTTGCGTTCATATGTTCAGTGTATGTGGATGATTTACCACAAATAAAATTAATGCAAATTATCCTCTCACCTTGCCAAACCAGTATGCATCAGGAATTGGGATATGGTCAGTGCGGTAATGCCTGCTGCGGCGGTTCCGGTACAAAATGGAGGTGAGGTCTGGAAAATTGCGGTTGAGGTCAATATTCTGGGCATTGGTCCTTCCATTTGTCCAACTATTCAACAAGTGACCCTGAAAAAAGTGGATCCAAACAACTATGAGTATTAGAAATGACCAGAATGTTAAAAAAAAAAGTAGATGTATAACATTATTGAAAATAAAGATGATAATTTTAAGACAATAGAGGTCAAATTCATTACGCACAGAAAGTTTTCAGCAAAATGATATGAATATTATTTAAAATATTGTATGAAGGAACATATACTAGCTTTAATTATCTTGTTAACATGTAGACATGGCCATGTATCCACATAGAAAAGGAGAATGACAAGGTAAAAAAACAAATTAATAGAAAAGGTGAGTAGAAAATGAATGTGTTGTATCCATACCGTCAACCTAACAGCGCTTTTTCAACAACAATTGCATAACATTATAATTTTGACAAATACTTTATGTACGGTATGTATCGTCAAACAGCAGAAATATTTAAACAGCTTAATGTTTAAATGTATAAGTTTAATGGACAAAATATTAGAACACATGCTATTTATATATGTTTGATCATCTCTGCACTCAGTCTGTCAGACTAACTCATGGATATTAAATTATTTCAATGTGTGTTTATATTATATGCCTACCCATGAAGGTATAAGGCTACATTGTGATATTACATTTTTTATATTATAAACATGCGCACATGCAAGCAGAGCTTGTTAGAGGAACAATGATGATGTTATGCATTCTCATCATTCACCACAAGGCTGTGTCGGTATTGTTATACTGTGCATAAAGAAAAGCTCAAGAAATGCCAATGTAAATGTCCCACATTCTCAGGCTTGTCATACATATATAAATTGGTCCTTTGGTCCTAAATAAAATAGTAGGATCAGACTTGTGTCATTCCTACAATAAAAAAAAGAAATGAAAAGGGTTTATAAGTTCATCTCTCTGGTTCAGGGGAGAAACTTTATCAAAGTATAGAATTTAAGGATTTAATATTTCTTGTGTGTCTCAATATAACATCAACCAGGATTAGATAAAACAGTACTTAAATGTACTGATAGCTTCCCACAATCACTTATTTATTGCTACTTGTTTTAAGTATTTTCCTATTACCATAACTAGTAAACTACAACATTTTACATTTTTGTTTGTTTGTTTGTCAGCTTTCAAGTTAAAAAGAGACAACTACAGCATTGTCATAATGTTGCTCAATGGTGTCCCATTTCACAAACAATGTTGTAAACTAAAATTCTGCATTGGCAAAGTTTTCCCCTAGCACAGTACATCAATCCACTTCCTAAGCATCACAGACAGAATGGACAGTGGATTGAAAATGGATAATGGAGGTTTGTCTATTTTTCCATGTTAACAGTATTTACTTCCTGGTTGCTGATCTCCGGGTCATTGTTATCTTCTACCTCTGAGGCAGCCAGCTCATAGCCATCTGGATTCATGGAGGCCAGAATGTGTATGCGGGTAGTGTTGATAAGGGTCTGAATTCGATGGTTCCCCAGAATGTATTCTGAACACAGATACTGGGCCAGGTAGATGAGCAGCTGGCGTCCCAGCACCTCATTGCCATGCATATTGCCCACCAACTTGATCTCTGGCTCCACTATTTCAGAATGAAGCAAACATATTAACCAACAAAACTTTTTAAATTTGTAATGGTACATTTGCTAGTACATTTTTTTTACATCTAGCAGCTTGTAGCAACATTAGTATTCACTTGGCCTGAGCTCCAACAATATGGCTAAGTGGCGCCCTCTACGAAAAAAACAAACAAATCAGCCCCCAGAGCATGTTCAACCTAGAATTGACAATGGGGGGGGGGGGGGGGGGGGGGGGGGGGGGGGGGGCAATGGACCCTGGAAACTAAGGATAACTACAGAAGGAAACTGGAGCTAAAACTTCAGCAGAATAACATGAGGCCTATGGTAGGAAAATTAACATAAAATTCACGGGAAAAAGCTCTGGTGGACATTCCTGCAGTCAGCATGACAATTGTAGGAGGGGGGACAAAGGAGAACTACAGAAGGAGTACTCACACAGTGTATTTGTGAATGGTTGAAATGACAATGAAGAAAACTTGCGTTTACTTGACTTGAAGACCATCACGGGTTTGGGGCCATGAATCTATACTTTAGTAGATTGCAGCCACCACAATAGTGCTTAAGCATGTTATGGGACAACTTTGCTCCCATGCTGTGAAAGACGCCCTGCCTCATTCCTGTGCCATTGGCTCCATGAACTACAGACTGGTGGCACTGACATCCCCAACCATGAAGACCCTGAAGGGGGAAGCTGATTCTGAGGGATGTTGAATTGTTCATAATAAATTTCAAAAAAATGTACTTATGCAATATGTCAATATATTCGACTTTGCTCTTTTTTTAATCATATCTGTAAGACCACCCTTGATTCTGTTGCCCCGCTCATAGTCAAAAATTATTTGAAAACACAGCAGCCCTGGCTAAATGATACAACACAAGAATTACAAAGGGACTGCAGAAGAAAATAAAGAAAATGGAAAAAAACTGGTTTACACATTTTTCATGAGATTTGGAAAGATGCCATGAATAATCATCAAAAAGGAATTATAGAAGTGAGAACTTCCTTTTATTCTATCATAATTTATAAAGCCATTCTAACCCAAGAGTTTTATATAACATTTTACACTCCGTCACCAAGCCCTCCCCTTGTCATTTTATTGATGCCTGAGAGATGGGAGTCATTTTTAAAGCATTTTACGAATAAAATTAATGAGATTACCCCCCAACCATGTTTTTACAATCCCAAAGACTTATTGATACTTGTTTTTAACCCTATCTCAATGCCGATTTTATCTGATATTTTATCTCATATGAATCCAACTACGTGCAGCCTTGACGCCATGCCATCTACATTTCTGAAAGAGGTCATGGATGCGGTTATGCCCAGCATTTAATAGAATATTAACAGCTCACTTTTAACTGGTCATCTGCTTTTAAACATGCTGTGGTCCAACCTCTTTTAAAGAAACCAAATCTTAACCCCACTGCTCTTAGTAATTTTAGGCCAATTTTTAAACTCCCATTTTATCCAAAGTTTTAGAGAAAGTTGTTTTAACACAGATTTTATCTTTTATGAATGAAAATGACACCTTTGGAAAGTTTCAGTCTGGTTTTAGAGCACTCCATAGTACAGAAACAGCCCTCCTCAGAGTCACAAATTACCTTCTTTAGCGACTGACAGAGGAGAGAGCGCAATTTTAATTATTTTAGATATAAGTGCAGCATTCGACAGAGTAGATCATACCATTTGAATTGAATGCCTCAAGTCCTGGGTTGGTGTCAAGGACACTGCACTTAGTTGGTTTTGTTCCTATCTTTTAAACAGCCCTTTACCACTCCTCATCCACCTCTCAAATTACCTGTGGTGTACCGCAAGGTTTGATTTTAGGTCCTCTTTTATTTTCCATCTATATGCTCCCTCTTGGTAATATCATTCAGCGCCATAACCTTTCTTTTCATTTCTATGCAGACGACACACAGATATACCTTCCGCTGAGACCTGGTGATCAAAGAAGCCCAGCTGTTGTTTTTAACTGTCTGAAAGATAAAAGGCCAAAGTTTTCTACATTTAAATGACTCAAAATCCGAAATAATTCTATTCAACTACCCAAACTCCCATATCATCCTCATTCAAAGTTCTCTTGGTCCTCTCTCCTCTAACATCACACCCACAGCAAGAAATCTATAAGTTATTTTTGATTCAGACCTCACCTTTAATTATTAACAAAAACAGTTGTCTAGTCGTGTTTCATTAATCTAAGGTCAATTTCCAAAATCAAAACCATTCCGCCCCCTGCTGACCTGGAAAAAATCCTTCACTCGCTGATCTTCTCTCGATTGGACTACTGCAATTCACTCCTTTCAGGTATCACCCAAAAATCACTCTCCCGCCTCCAACTGGTCCAGAACGCAGCAGCTAGGCTTCTTACTGGTTCTAAAAGACGGCATCACATCACTCCATTCCTTGATTCCCTCCACTGGCTACCTGTCACTTTTAGAATTGATTTTATCGTCTTGGTCTTGCCCCAAATTATATTTCTTAGATGGCGGGCAGAGTCAGTGACATCTTTTAAATCACTTGTTAAAACTTAGTTTTATAGACTCGCTTTTATGTGATTTTCCCTTTTTTAGACTTTTTTTTACATTAATCTATCCCTTCCTTTATTCATTTTATTGTTCTTACCCTTTTTATTTATTCTCAACTCCTATTTTAATGTTTAAGCCTTCAAATGTATCCTTTCCATTATTCATTGTATTGCTCTTATCCTTTTCATCCATTCTTAACCATCTTAACAAGTTTGATTCTTCTGCCCTTTGCTGCTTTTATATATTTACCAACTTTCCTTTATTTCACCCCTTATTGTCTTAATTTCTGTTTTTATTTCCTGTGATGTGATGTCGTCTTCTTTACTTTTATTATTATTATTATTATATTATTGCCATTACTGTAGCTTGTTGACCTTTTTTTGTTTGTTTTTTGTTTAATTTTTGTTTAATGTTATTGCTTTAGAGTCTTAACTGTATTTGGACAGGCCTGTTGTTTATTGTCTTATTTTCTTATTAAATGTTTGCATATATCTCTACATATATATATATATATATATATATATATATATATATCTATAAATACATTCCTTACTGCTGATGATTATTGTTTTATTGCCCTGAGTTCCTGCCATTGCTTTGTCTGTCAAAGCACTTTTTTAAAGGTGCTATATAAATAAAGTTATTGTTATTATCTTAGTTTGTAAAATATGCTTCTCTGCTGACTTACATATCCATGTTTGCAGTTAGTCATATGCTGCACAAACCGTCCCTTTTTGTGAAAACTCTTATGATCTTGGAAACCCTTGGTTTTACTTACCAAGTTTTAGACCACTGGCATGTCTTTTAGTCAGTCTTAAGAACGATGAAAACAGATATAAATAAGTATATAATGTATTTAAGGTCTTTCAGAGATTTTTTTTTAATTTACTTGGCCCACAACTTAACTGTTTTGGTTCACTTTCCCTATTGTAATACACATTTTCATAAAAAATTAGTAAAAATGTGAAATGTACACAACACCAGCCCACTTAATTAAGCAACAAAGTAATGACGATATTTGGGGAATTAGCAGAAGAAACATACACCATTCAAAGGAAATGAAATTGAATTATACTTGTTAGGTCTAAATTAAATAGACTCCAAATAAATGCTAATGTTGCTCAGTGTCTGCTGGATGTTTAAGGGACTGCTAAAAACTACTGACATAATAAGGTGACAATATATGAATAACACCTTGATTCCATTGCCCTTAAGTGGTCAACAGCTGTGAATTAAGAGTAATAAAACCAATAATGTAATCAGAAACTACATATACTATAGCACAAAAATTATCTCATAGGCGCAATTCACGAGCACTGCTCACTGTTACTTACATAGCTCATGGTGTCCTGGGTTGTTAGAGAATTCAATAGCCAATAGATCCCTGCCTTCTGTGCTGCGTCCAATACTGTAGATATTAGACACATGGGAGCACTTGGCAGCTGTTCTCTTCAATAAACTGTACATCTGGGTGTTGGAAGTGTAGGTGAACTGGATTATTGTGGTGGGTTCTTCAGGAGAGAAGCTCGACAATGCTAGCTCCTGTCTGGCTAGAAAAGTGATAACAAGAGTAACAGAGAGGAAAAAAAACATTTTTTAAGGAGCACTACTAGGCATGCATTGGCCTGCATGGTGCAACATGACAGTGTAACCTTTACCTTTCAGCCTAACTAGTGGATCAAAGCAGCCCTCCTGGTCACTGGCAAAGAAGCGATCACAGTCTAGGAAGTAGGGCCAAGCCATTTCAATGGCTTCAAAGGCATGGAAACAGTCCTTCCTCAATGCTTCACAAGTACTGCGGCAGGGTTTAATCATCTTGTTATCCTTGCAAGGTGAGGCGAGTACAGAGCAGCCTACAAGACGAATCTCTGGGGAGCACTCCCCCTGGAGTAGGCCGTGGATGACACTTAGGAGAAGGTACTCTGCCCCTGACTCTGCCTCAGAATGACTCCTGTGGCCCAGGATGTTCGGGAAAATGGTTCTGGGGTAGCAGCAATTTTACATATGTTGTTAAAAAATTATAGTAAAAATGAGCCATGAAAATGAGACAGAAATGTTTAAATGTATAAACAACAGCTTAAAATATCAGTATGTTGGATGGTTTTAGATGGCACTGATGGCTTGCCCACAAACCAACCTCTACAACCCACCTAGAGTATTCCATATCATTACAGTAGCCCAGATTCAGCTCTGTACAGGTAGCTGTAGGAGACAAAAGACACAGTATAGCAGTTCATTTTAAACTGAGTGAATATGGAAGTAATGATTTGGGTTGGTTTAAGTTTGAGATTGAATTTATTTTGTGTGTTTGTTTTATTTTTTTTAAACTCATAATAGCTAGGCTACATCTTTGACTGGCTTTTAAGCAAAACCTGTAACTTTCAGTTATGTAGGCCTATGACGACAGCAGGCATGTGTGCTATAAAAAAAAAACAAGCCTGGCTTAGGTAGCACCTGGGGTTTCGAAATTGAGCACTATATTATGGGATTTTTTAAGGTCCATAAATCGTCCCCTACAAAATGAGGATAAGACTTGCAAAGCAGAGAAGTAGGCATCAAACAGCAAATGGTATTTGAAAAAATGGGTTCAAGTCAAGGCTTGAAAAAAACATCTCCTTGCAAAGTGAACAGGCCAAAACATGGATACATACTGTACATATTCTGAAAAAGTTGAAATTACTTAGCCACCCACGTTTTTCTTCGAACACATCGTTTCTGCATCTTCCTGTGAGACAAAACAAGTCAAACAAAAAAACAAACATGAGGACGCATGGAAATATTGAGTATCAAATTAAAACGCTAGGAGGAGACACCTTCATACCAAGAGACGAGCCAAAGCAGGGCCTTCACTCACATGTTTATGCCAAGGAAAGAAAAGGTTCCACAAATACAGGTGATACTGGTGTTAATATGAGACCAGGATAAAAAAAATGTAATGGTTTAATAACGACACTTAATTTAAAAAAATGAATAAGAGCGAATAGCCTACTGTATATATTTATTGTTTAAACCACGGTGCTGAAAAAAGCTTCCTTTTTTGTCCTGAATCGTCCCCAGTAGGACCTATTGCTCATTATACGATAAGACCTTGACTTTTCTATCCAACTTGTGAGACGTCCCCCCCATCGTGCACGGTAGCTGAAGTTTCGTGCTTATAATAAGCATTTTTCTCTAAACCATTGTTTAAATTGGTCTTACCTAATAACACGTCTCCCGGCTGACAGGTCTGCTGCGGGGCGCACCAACAACTATGCGTTAGTAAATGAAACAGCACATAAATCCCGTAACCCAAATGCATGTTTGAGAGCAGAAGCCAAAAGGGCACGAAGGTAGCGTGTGATGTGGCAGTCGGCTGCTAAAGCTGCAACTTTTCTGTTCTCGGGGCAGAATGACAACTACGGAAAGTAGTCCACTGAAAACCTCTTCCTTTCTCCTCACGGATCATCCCTGAACTGGAGAAGAGTTAGGTTCAACTACAGTCGAAAGAGCGCCGATCATATTTCACTGTGTGTGTGTGTGTGTGTGTGTGTGTGTGTGTGTGTGTGTGCGTGCGTGTGCGTGCGCATACGTGCGTGCGTGCGTGCGTGCGTGTGTGTGTGTGTGTGTGTGTGTGTGTGTGTGTGTGTGTGTGTGTGTGTGTGTGTCATAAACGAGGAAGAAACGTGGCTTGCGGGGGTTGGAGTTAGGGAAGATGCCTTATAAGTTTTACATAAAATGGCTGCCTGTTCAAATCAGACAGGAAACATTCCATTTCAAGGCTATTTGATCAATTCATTAGCCTAGATGTTTAACTGGTTAACAGTGCTTTCATGGCAGACACTTGGGATAAGATAAGATTAAAGGGTCTTGCAAAAAAGTATTCCAGCTAAATACTGGAATATGTTATTAAAGTACCCTTCAGAATAAACAGGTTTCTGTTTCAACTTAAAGTCCATGTAAAGCAAAATCAGAAATGTATATCTCACATTATTGGCTATCTTATAAATTATTGGGGAAAAGGTTAAGGTAAACATGTGGAAAGGACAAGAACTATGTTTGACAGAATTATAGATTTAGACCATTACAATTTGTTTTGATATCTTAATAGGTCTTGATAGGTAATGATATCTTTTACAAAGCGAAGATGATTAGGGCCACTGAAAAAAAAATTGTTTGGTTCTGACTTTTTTAAAATTTATCCTGACTAAATCTCTGAATTCTGACTTTATTTTTCGGATCCAGAATTCTGAGAAAAAAGTCAGAATCCTAAAAAAAAATGTTTTTTTACAAAATGTCAATTTTTATGTTATGTGCTTCATTGATGCAGCATGCAGCCCCTGCATCTCCAGTCATATTTAATTATTTTCTTGTTTTATTTAACCAGGAAAAGTCTCATTGAGATTAAGAATCTCTTTTACAAGAGTGTCCTGGCCAAGACACAATTTACAGGGTTTCAGACTCTTAACAACAATAAAGTCAAATTAAAATATTATTGTTTATACTGCAAAAGAATTATAGTTGATTAATGTCTATTTCACAGTGAAACAACATACCTTAAAAATATATAAAAAAACAACTACCATTCAGGTTAATATCTGTTAATGTAGGGCATTTTTTATTTATTCTACGAGACTACACCGTAAATTAACTTGACAATTAACTTGAAAAATTATTTTTTCATGTAATAACTAGAAAATAATGTATGAAAACATTAAACACATTTAAAAGCAAAGACAAATAACTGCACATTAACAGGATATATCTGTAATTTTACAGAAGTTAATCATTGGACAGTGGGAAAAAAACATGCAGCATATTACATCAAAATACATAAGAAATAGCCTCATTTAAACTTAAACTTACTAAATTAAAGGGGGTATTTATGAAACTGTCCAAATCATCATTTCCTGTGAGATTGTGGTTTATGTCAAAATAGCAGAATATGTACTTTTAATCATATACAATTTTGCAAGTCATATTTTCACATGCTGCACTGATGTCAGACTACAACTGTTCAATATTAAAGCCAGAAAGTGTGGTCAGCAAAATGTCGGCTTGTGTACATCATCAGCGTTACCATCTTTATTGCCAGTCTCAGGAGTCCATTAGAAAACATATAAAAAAGCAAACAAATAAAAAAGACAAGGTAAAAAGACAAACAAACAGACAAAACATCACCAAAATGATAAAAGACAGCTGTACCAGTGTCGCCACAAGGAGCACTGGTATCGCACAGAACTCTGACTGGGATTTGTCAGCAGCATAATAAAATAATTCTGAGAGTCCTTCAATCGGCAGATATGTTTTTACATCATGTTTCTCATAAGAGCCTGAAAAGTGTTAACTCCTGCATTACAAAATAGCTTACTTGCACTAGTCCACCAAGGTTTTTTAAATAGTAATTATAATAATAATAATTCTCATGGAGTCATTATAAGCAACTTTACGCATTTGTAAGCTTGCCATTTTAAACCTGGCCCACAAGGGGGCAGTATAAAGAGGAGTGCAATATGCTCGAAGAGATTTTTCTTGACAGTGTCTGAACATATTGAAAATTCCATTGCCAACATATTGGCCTGGGTATATAATATTCAACACTGTCTGTACATGTTGTCATCATCCGACATTTGATCCATATTAATGTGCCCTAAATATTTTATTTTGGTGCTTACACTCAACATCTGTCCTGACAAGTAAAATTGGGAAAGTTTTTATTAGGTCCTTGTCCCCTTTTGTTCTGCATATCAAAACAGTACTCTTTTTGGCATTGTATTGCACATCATATGTTACTCCTGAACATATGCCGCTGCTAAAACCCAGCGCTGCTAGGGGAAAAAATTGCCAAATCATCAGCATACATGAGGTGATTGATTATACTGTTAACCAACACACAACCAGTTTGCAACAAGTTATTTATGAAACTAAGTAAAAAGGGTGTCCCTGAATATATATTGTATATACTCTTGGTGTACTGGTATGCCAACCAGAGTATGCAAGTCAAATAGGAAGTTATAATTTCCACCGCCTTTGGAGTGAGCAATGGTGTGCGACAGGGGGGGTTGTTTTCTCCTGCACTATTTAACGTATATTAGAGGTATCAACAATTCCTATCAGGACAGAGGAGTTTTTCCTCCTATAGACCTCAACAGCTTCTTTCAAGGCATAAATACAAAGATTAGTACCATGCTTTGATTTAAAGCCAAACTGGTTATCTGTGGTACCAATACATTTAGAAAAAACAACACATACTAGCAATGTTTCCCAAATTATAAGGCTCCCCTTTCGCACAATTAAATAAAGCATGGTAATGTTGCCTCCATAACTCAGCAGTGTTATCTGGTCCAGAGACTCCCTATTTTGTGCCGGGTAGCACAGCTGCTCCCTTTTTTAGAGCTCTTACATCTTTCCAAAAATCCATAACATTGATACAGAGCAGTTTTTCAGCCAACGAGTCTGCTCTCATTACATGCTCTTTTTTACACACAAATCTGACAGCATATTTAAATCTAGCATTAGTGAGCTTTTTCTCATCCAGGGCAGGTCCCTGCCTAGGTCAACCTGCCTGATCCCAAGCCTTGAAAGCCTCCTTTGCTGCTGCATGATGTATCCACATGTTTATTTCAGCCTGGTTTTATGTTGTATGCCTTCTTAGAGCAAGTAAGGTATGATCTACTGGCCTCATACATAGCTCCTATAATTCCATCATACAAGGAACAGAAGGATTTCCCATGAGAAATATCATTACAATTTACACTTGAACACATGATAGCATCTTTAGGTAAATATAGATCACTCAAGAAAACATCCCTTTTCCCATAATATGACAATACATACTCATTTGTGGGTTTGGGCCAATGCAATTTAGCCCTGCAGGCCCCTTTAACCTTGGTGGTCAGCTCAGGGAGACTAAGAATCATAACCAATGGTATATTATCAGCTATGTCTCATACAGCATGCTCATTGACTGCAGAAAGGCATGGCTTCTGCAGTGGTGATGCAATGGTCAAGTTGTGTGCCAAGCTTCACTTATGTAAGCTACAGTACTTGCAGGTAAAAGCAATTGGCTGGACAATAGGAAACTGTTATCTTCACAGAATTGTATCATATGTTGAGCAAATATTGAACTTTTATTTGAGATGTCAGAATTCATATCACCAACAATGTCAAAATTTGTGCAGGGATTCTCATTAATTATTAATTATTTAATCAAAGCAAGTCGATTTTTATATACATCTTCATTGTGTTGACACTCAAAAGGTGTATATACATTTAATAATAATAATAAACTCTTTCTTTCCTTTATTTTTCTGCACAACAATGCACCAATCTACTTCTGTTCTGATTACTTTTATCACAGAGTGCAGCGTCTTTTGACAGAGGTAAGAGTATTTTCCTAAGATAATTTTATATTTTAGTTAATCTAAGCATAAGTCACTCACATACGCTATAATACATGGTGATATCACAACCGGAGTTGATTAGCTTTCTTTTAAAGTAAGCAATGTTTATTGTATTTATCTGACATGAACAAATGACACACCTCCTCATATATACAACCCCTGAAGTCACCTGACAGATCATGTGATACAAAACCAGGAACAATATAGGTTATGCAAGACATTCATATTGAAGGTGTACAGGACCTATGCATAGATACTACAAATACACAAAAACACATTAATACCCAACTCCAGCAGGAAAAAGCCTGCAAAGACTGGACGATTACCATAAAAACTTGAATTGCATGACTGTAAACAACAGGAGAAACCGTCATAATAGAGGCGGCTCTATAATATAGAAAAAGTGATAGTGACAGATGAAGAAATCTGAAAAAAATAGCACAACAATGTGCCACACAAGCTTAGAGATAAATGTTATGTAAACATCAAACCCACAGAATATGGAAAAATACACCGAAGTAGAGTAAAGAACCATCTACTGAGAGAAAAATGTCGACACATTGGTAAGGCACAATATACATAATCAAATATACCTGGAGTGAAAGGCCTATCATAGAAAAGACACAATCAAATAAACACGGAATGATTATGTATTGTGCTTTTTCTATGATGAGTCTATCATCCCGGGTATATTTGATTGTGCATTTTATGAGTACTTCTCATGTCTCTTAAATTGCATCCTGATTCCTCCACTTGCTTCCCTTACTTGCGTCTGCCCTTACATCCCACCAGAGATGCATGGAGAGACGCGAGGAAACGAAGCAGAGGAGAGAGGAACGAGGAAATATGTTTTAAGAGACAATAGACGTCCTTTCCTCTATAGCGTCACGTGAAGCGACGTTCCTTTGTGATGAGTACATAAGCTGATCATCGCTCAGCTGTCTGAAAATACACACAGTAACATTGTATAGCATTTTTTTCTTTGGGGTACTTGCAGATTCGTCACTTTATTAGGGAGCAGAGTCTCCCCTCCCTCAATACTCCTAAATGAAGTGCCCCAGAATCTTTTCCTATGAACTGCAAAAACTCCTCCCATTTGATTTCCTACTTTTACTACCTGTTACATGACACAAAAGACTGAGGGAAACTCAATCTAAAAGTATTCATAGATTACACATAACACCTTCCGTCCGGAATAAGATGGATCCAGGCCTGTCACCACAGTGTCTGAAATGTCTCAGAGAGAGAGGGGACTATATTCATCTTTTTTGGCCGTGTAAATACATATCAAGGTTTTGGTGGATCAAAGCCAAACCTCCCACTGTTACTGTGTGGTACAAAGAGATCGTTTCTGTACTTCCACACGAGAGGATTAGTGCAGTGCTGAAGGGCAATGAACAGTTATTCCTGACCACGTGTGTGACATGAGGATACACAACGAAATAGTAAGTATAAGTTCCACAAAATTAATATAGCCTAAGAGTGTAGGCTGATCAGCCCCGGCTTTTATATTTGATTTGTTTTCTGATTCACCACCAAACAAAAAGTCAGTTATTTTTAAGTGTTAAAACCAAAGGATCACAAACAACTCCTTCATTATTATAGCGGCTAATATTTCTTATCACTCAGACTGTTTGCACTTTTTAATTTGATCATGATAAGAATGACAGTCTGACAGAGTGGCAGTCATCTGTCAGTCAGAATGATCATTAATGATCTTAGGGTTTGAAAATGTTACGCATCCAGTTTTGTTGAAATTTTGATCCTATAAGAAATTGTCAATAATCCTGAGACATCCTTAGTGTTTATAAAATACAGAGTTCACTATCAGATTATCAATAAAAAAAAACAAATAATGAATAAGTAATTTAATATAAAAACTGTGTAGAAATGGTCTGTATGTTTTTTATTAGCAGACTGCAGGTTGTTCTTCATGTGCAGGTAAAGTACACTGACTACACAATGTTACTGTGTGTGTTTTATTAGAAATAATAAAGTGGGTATTTGTGCCAGCTGAGCAGTGGTCAGCTGATGTCATCATCACAAAGCTGTAGAGGAAAGGACGTCTCGTGTCTCTTAAAACATATTTCCTCGTCCCCCCTCCAAGTGAGTGACGTATGGATGCAATTAAGGGAACTGAGACGTATCCACACATTGCACACAGCCGCAGAGTAAGAAGCCAAAACTCCGCAACAGAAGGTGGCGGTAATGTACCAACGTGATGGATGCAAACTACCGGAAAACAAGAACAAGATGAACTCGACGTATTTGTTGTCGATCCGCCTCCTCCCCACCGGTGCAAGAAAACAGCTGCTTTGATGGTCCTATAGGTAGCCTATTCGTGGGAATATTTAGTTTTTATGGGACATTTAACGTAACGTAGGCCTACTTAGAACCGAGCGACGATGATGTCCGAATGCGACCCGACAGAGACGAGCGAGCCAGTGCTGGACTCTGAAGCAACAGCGGTTCCTGCTTCTGAATGTAACTTTCACTTCTCGGGACCGGCACAGGTTTTATTCGATGGTACTGGGATAGGTTTAGGACTCTCAGTTAACCCTGGAGTAGCTGTTCGTATTTCTGACTCTTGTGAAAGTGTCTTGACCGAGCTTGAGAACGACGGCTCCGGGGAAGAGGCGCTGTTACTACCGGGTTTAACAGGGAACACGACGTCTCCTCGGTGTGCGCAAGAGAAGCGCAGCAAGCGAAACAGACACAGCTCGTCATCGGATAAAGACACCTTGGCCTCCCCAGGTAGGCTTAATGTTTCACATTAAGCTATCGATAGTTAGGAAGTTGCCGAAATACAGTGGTAAAAAAAGAAGGGGCAGTGGTTGTTCTTTTGTCCATTTTCTTGGGGCAACATTTCAATTGACTAATGGACGCTGGTTAGATAAGTTGTGTTGTCTTTCTGAAGGTTGCCAACCGAGGAGAGCAAACAAACCCTCCAGGTAGGCCACCAGAAGTCACAGGCCCGCCTCTACATGGGTGTAAACCATAGATTGTGTAAACTGGAGTCTCAAATGACGGGTCTTAGGCGACTTAAAAACTTAAAATACAGAAACCGTAGCTTTGCCTCCTTACAACATCTGCATGTTTGAATGTAAGAGGACTTAAGAAGTTAACCATTTTTTCTTTTAATTTTGCCTCCTGTTAGAGCTAGATATGCCTTTGTGGCGATTCTATTTCATCACGATTGTTGGGTTCTGATTTGAGATTATAAAGTGTTGCAATTCAATACTAGCCTATCTGTTATTCCTATTTTATTTTCCCTTTTTAAGCAAACATTAAGTGGAATCATTCAATAGAGAGTAGTGTGATGAGTAGACTAATATTTATAAAAAAATAATGTAGCCTACATTGCAAGTCAGTCAGTGTTTTATTCTTTTTACTATCAAACACTCAGACCATCTTTTCCCTACAAATTCACTGTCTGTGATCCTCAGCTGACTGCATCTGTTTCCTCTGTTACCTGTGCAACCAGTCCACTGGATGCCTGGAGCAGGGACATCAGCACCGTGCTGACCTGAACTTGCTGATATGTATCAGTAGTAGCGCCCAGAGTGGCTGAATAACCATTAGAAGAAAATCTATTGTGCTGATAAATATTTAAATACACCTCATAATGTTAGGATGTTGGATGTCTTTTAAACACGAGATACAGAGTTGTTAGCGTAATCCCTGAACGTGCTTTCCTACTGCTCTGAACCTGGCCAGAATCTGAAGTCAGGTTCTGCCAACGTCGAAAGGCATGAAGCAAAGCTGTAGGACATGACCACCGCCGGCAACTAGTTCAAGGACACGGCTACTAAGGCTGCATGATTAATCGTGAAACAAATCTTGATCTCGATTCACACACTTACATGTGATCTGATTTCTCAGTGATGTTAATTCAATTGCTCCTATTTCCCTCTGCATTAAGAACAAACTGCACTCACATCAGTGTTTTCCACGCATAGATGAGGCCCTGGTACATCTATGGTTTCCTATATTTCCAACTTTTTTAAACTACATGTTTTATTTGCTGTCAGGTCAGAACTGAAGCATCTTATGCCCTGGTTTTAATATGTTTCTGCAGCTGCTTGCTGCTGAAGTGACTTGATAACAAGTCTCCACACAATGCTCGCTTGTTCTGATATTGGAGTCGCGAGGGAAAGTTTTTAAAATAGGAGTTTTGTTGTGTTGCACGGAGTCCCCGAAGATTTAGTTAAGAAAAGAATAAAACACCGTTTGGAAATCCGTACTCACGCTTAAAAAGTCTTCTGTACGGATTTGTATTCTTACAAGTGCATTAGTGCTCTCCAACTGTCTAGTCCACATGTTTTATAATACAATACGATACGTTGAAATAGCCTGATGATGCTTTCAGGTTCTCAAGCTGAATGACTAAGATTTAACTGAATGACGTTTGTTTTAAAAACATTTGTTCCCCAACCTGGTGTCCAGGCCCCTTTAAGGCAGGCTTTGTCTGCTCTGAGGTTTTTAAAATTATACTTGAGCATATTTTCTAAAATCATGACAACCAAAGTACTGGAGAGTTTAAATAGAAAGTCCCTTTGGATTTTTAAATGTTAAATTTATAACAGAAAATATTATTTTCATCAATGAAAACAGTAAAAATGTATGTTAATATTTTTACATTTTTTTACCTGAGGGGTTGGGGCTTAGTTTTTCTTTGTTACAATTGGGGTGCTCCTAGGAAAAAAAGGTTTGGAACAACTGGTTTACACTGTATTTTGAAAGTTTCATGAGGGTGAAGCTTTTATAAAAGCCCTTTCTATTTAACAGTAGCACAATCTGTGTTCCTACAAAGTAAATCACAATATTAAACTTTTCTAAATTTTTCCTGTACTAGGTGCCAACAGTGGGGACTTCAACCGTTTCCCTGATGATCCAGAGTTTGCAGATATTATCCAAGTGGCCGAACAAGCCATTGAGAATGGCGTATTTCCAGAGAGGATTTCCCAGGGTTCAAGTGGGAGCTACTTTGTCAAAGACCTTAAAGGGGTAAGGAGGGAGTTGAGAAGTGACACAAGCCCTATTCAGACTGCCGTTTCACGGCTCGATATTTATGCACCCGTGACATTTCCCCTTCAAAATGAATGTCGCAGAGGCATAATTACGGGACGAAGTGATCCATCCTCTGTACTGTCTTTGGAGGTAGTAACAGGCAGCCACGGTGGAATCAATATGAATGTACAATGTAATGACAGCTGAGCTTAGTTTAGGCACTTTTGCAGAATCACAGTATGAAAAGGGCTAAAGACAAAGAAGAATCGTACGAGATGAAGGACTTTGGACTGAGTGGTTTTTAAACATTGGCTACATTTCTTTTTAATCTCTTGTACATTCTTAATTAATAGTAGTAGAAAGATTTCAGAGAGTACTGCAGTATATTAACTTTCTCCATTGCAATTTATTCTTGTTAAGAAATGATTGCTGGCTATTAAACATGATTTGTTTTTACATCAGTTACTTTAAGTCTACTATATGGTTTGTCTATCTTTTTGTACAGAGTAATGGAACAGAAAGGAGCGAACAAGTTCAAGGGATTTGTCTGTGGTGCTTTAATATTTATTTGTAAAGGTCCTATAAAATCAGTAAAGGCTGCTTGTATTATAGTTATGTCCCTTTGTGTGATGTGTTTGCCCAATATAGATATAAAAACCTTTTTGTTAATTTCCTTCTTTTCTTTCTTTAGAAAATCATTGGTGTTTTCAAACCAAAGTCAGAGGAACCTTATGGTCACCTTAACCCCAAATGGACCAAATATTTTCACAAGGTACAATATTTAAAATATTTGATCTTTTTTGTGAAAATTTGGAGGATTTCAAACATACGAGTCACAGCACTTCAGCAAAAAAAAAAGTTGTATTTTGATTGTGCCCTCTTTGTCTCCCTTTCGTATAAGCTGTGCTGTCCCTGTTGTTTTGGCCGAGGCTGCTTGTTGCCTAACCAGGGTTACCTTTCAGAGGCTGCTGCATCACTGGTTGATACCAAGCTTGGTCTTGGAGTGGTACCAAAGACAAAGGTAGGGCCCAAATAAAAAGGTTGGACAAAGCATAAATTACACCTCTGTAATATGCATCTTTTTACTGTATTTTTATGCAAGTTTTTTTTACTTTAAAACATGCCAGTCAAGTAAAAATTTCAAATTCTTGAACTCCTGTTTCAAAGTAGAACTTTTCAGGCCCTTTAACCTGGATGTAGATTGTTACATGTTTTGCACTGTAATATGCATAATATAGCAATATGGTACAAACAACACATCCCTTTTTTATCAGGTTGTATATCTGGCAAGTGAGACATTCCACTACAGCGCCATTGACAGAGCAAAATCCAGGGGAAAGAAGTACGCCTTGGAGATTGTCCCCAAGGTGGGAAGACGCTTCCATCGAGTGGGCCTGCCACCCAAGGTAACAGAGGGTGTTAACTCTCCATGTCTAATTTAACTTACTCTTTCTGTTTTGTATGTGCACAATATGAAGAAACACCTGTTTTAATGATTAAAATAGTGCTTTGGGGTTCGAAATACAATAGTAAGCTTTTTATTGTTATTATTCAATTGTACAAGGAAATTAGAAATGCTTCACCTTAACAACAAACAACTCGCATTGAAGTAGGAAAAGATGGACAATTATACGTGAAAAATATTTACAGTAAAAAGTAGCTTGTCACAAGTTAAAAATATAAACATAGCAAAGGTAAGACATGCTTTCTGCAGTAGAAAAATAAGATTTGTACAGTTAAAAGGGAAAAATATATGCATTCTCTGGTAGAACTGTATAAATAGTACAGGTAAAAAAAAAGAAGTAGGAGAATTGGAGAGGAGGGATGATTCAAATCAAATATTATTTCCTTGGTATTTGGGATGTTCAGTGCCAGGTTGTTCACTGAACACCATGCAGTTAACTTCAGGATCTCATCCATGTAGGCAAACTCGCCCACCCCCTTAGAATAGTCCAACCACAGCTGTGTTGTCCACAAATTTGACAATGGTGTAACTGGGGTGGGCTGGACTACAGTTATATGTGTAGAGGGAGTACAGCAGGCACCCCCGTGGAGAGCCAGTGCTTAGTGTGCGGCTGGAGGAGAGGTTGGGGACAAGTAAAACAAGTCTGGGGATGGTTTGCGAGAAAGTCTATAATCCATGAGTGTGGAGGCCATAAATCAGATAGTTTTTGATCCAGAATTCCCAGGATGATTGTATTGAAGGCTGAGCTGTAGTCGATGAAAAGTAACCTTACATAGCTCCCCTGGTGTTCCAGATGGCTCAGTGCAGTGTGAAGAGCTATGGCTGTCGAGTCCTCTGTGGATCTGTTTGCTCTATAAGCAAACTGGTGAGGGTCAAAGGTCTGAGGAAGGCTGGCTTTGATGTGGTGTAAAACCAGCCTCTCAAAGCACTTCATGATGACCAACATGAGGCTTGGGATTATTTTGATTTTTTCTCATATGGGGCTGGGGTAAAACAATTTAAAGTACAGCATTGATATCTGAAGTGCAAGTGATATCCCATTTTATGTTGTGTAAAAAATGTATATTTTTGAAATCATTCTTTTAGGTTGGCTCATTTCAGCTGTTTGTGGAGGGCTACCGTGAAGCAGACTATTGGCTGCGGCGCTTTGAGGCAGAACCTCTGCCAGAAAATATCAGGAAGCAGCTCCAGTCACAGTTTGAGCGATTGGTAGTGTTGGACTATGTTATCAGAAACACAGGTGAGGGTTTGTCAAATTTAAACAATTATAAGGATAACTTAACTAAAACAGTATTGAATTACAATCCTTCATACAAACTTAAAATAGTTCCTGTTCCTACCTAATAGACAATTTTATATGTATTGACTGACTAATTTACTTTCAACAGTTTCCCTTACAGTTACTGTAGGAAGGAAGACAGTTTAAACCTTTTTTCTCTCAAAGAGACTCCCAAAAAACAGACTGTGTCTTATATTCTGGATTTTTTATCATGTTTTGATAAAATCTTATTTTCATTTCTCTTATTTTCTCCTCAGATCGAGGAAATGATAACTGGTTGATCAAGTATGTGAAGCCAGGAGAAAGGGGACAAGATGAAAAGGTGACCTTTAATCAATTTATACTCAAGGTGCTTTCAGACTTGTGACAGAACAAATATTCACCCTCATTAAACTTGGGCAATGCTACATAATGCATTTACAATGTAATACACTGCTTTTACCAAACACATACTTGGTGAAAACCTTTCTGACCCCTTTTCCTTCTCTATAGGACACAGATTGGCCAGAGATAAGTTCAGAATCTTGTATCAAGATTGCAGCAATTGACAATGGCCTGGCCTTTCCCTTTAAACACCCGGATGAATGGAGAGCCTGTATGTTGGTCACATTTTCTCCATTACACCATTTCAATTTTGCTTGGTCTTTTATACAAGCTGTGACACGTTGTTCTTATCAAATTTGGTTAAAACGTTTTTTTTTTTAACTGACTTTCATCCTGTACTGATTACTTGTTATTTGTTCAATACATGTCAAATGGCCATAGCAACTCACCAGAAAAGAGCACAAAAAATTCAAGGACTCTGCAAAATTCCAAAACTCCCATTAAACTTTGCACACACTGAGTCTGGGAAAAATAGCTCCATAGCGCCATTTTGAACTTTTCAAAGGAGCAATTTAAAGTACTTTTCTTATTTGGTTGAAATTTTCCACCTAAATTGTAGTCAGAAAAGCCTTAAGAAGTTCTTTATGCTGTAATGTAAAGACATAATTTTCAATAAAGTTAGTGTCCTTGGTTGCGTGGAAAATCATGATGTGTAACTGGAAAACCGGAAGTAGTTGTGACTCTACCCCACAGTGTTCAATTATCCCCAAAGGCTTGATATTAATTCTGGCCTTACCACATCTAAATGCTTATATTGGCTCAGAGTCATAGCACCACTTAGTGGCAAGAAATAAGACTTATATGACAGACATCATCTGAATAATATTGAATTTACACAGTATAGTCTACACTAGATGTGCAGTAACCCAATGCATAATAATTGGAGGGTTAGGGTTAGGATATGGCACTCCTGTTAAGCACTGCCCAAAACAGACTGTTCTTTGTCTACTTTGGTGCTTCCCACTGCTGTAACAAAATCTGGCGTAGCAAAGATGGAAGGGCCTGTTTAACACTGTTTGCATCTTTTGTTCTATCTTTTTTCTCTGTTTGTCTTTCTGTCTTAAAGAAGCTCTAGGAATTTGCAGATGTATCACTAATGGTGAACATCTATGTCTTATATAAGGCTTGCCAAAGCCGTTGCTTTTATTCAAATTGCAAGTGTTAAAGCTTTATATGTAATATCTTTTCAACGATGAACATTTTATTTTATTTCAGAAATATAGACATTTTATGTAATCTTTTTTTGCAGGTATTTAGATAAGAATATTAATATTGCTCTAATGTAAGTACTGGAATAACAGCTAGAGCTAGCAAACAATAAGCATAGTTCAGTGTCAAGAATGGAAATAGGAGAAAACCGCTAACTTGGCCTTTTAAACCTTTTTCTAATTTTTATAACAATAACATTTAGTTTTTTGTAAGAAGAAACCAACAAGATATAACATATTCATGAGTGAGCTTCAGAGGTGCTTGTAAAGCTATTATTTTTCCCTTACACAGAACCAGAATATAATGGAATAGAACTATATTGGTCGACAATGTGGTAAATTGTCTTCAGTTTCACAAAAACATGATGACATGGACATGTGTGTTATTAAGCAGCTGCAGCCCCTTAACAACTTCCTGTTTCATGATATACAACATCCATGTTAACAACCATCTTCGCATGAACAATGCAATGATTTTTACAATAAAAGTCTAAAGACCTTTTTGACAAAATCCACAGGAGAACATCCAAAACTTTTCATTTCCTTTGTAGAGTGGGTGGGGCTTAAACTGTGAGAGGATAGTGACATGTAGATAGTTCAAGGCCTAGACTGTCGCCAACTAGGGGAAATTTGGGGATCTCTCACACACCAACCAAGTTTGAGCCAGCCAACAGCCAAGGATTAAATTGTTTTGAGTTTGAACCCTCTAAAAACCCCAAACTACACCAAATGTTTAGTTGATTGTACTTCTGAATTACTTTATACAAAGCAAGAACACTGCTGTCTGTAGCTTCATATTCATGCTACAGACATGGGAATTGGATGATTCTTTTTATCTAAGCTCTAAGAAAGAAAATGATAAGCAATAAAGTCCATCATGTTGATGTACTCTTGATTTTCTGTCAATCATATTATATACCAATATTGTTATTATTCATGTATGTATAAATACTACTAATACTAATAATCATCATTTTGTTATTACTAGTTGTAGTAGTATTTTTAGTATATTTGTTGTGTGATTATCATTAGAAGTATTATTAGTGAATGTATTATTGTTATATATATACACAGTCCTCTCTCTAGAATCCTTTTCTGAGAGTTTCCTGGCCAAATTTAAAGAATTTACAAAATATAACAGCATAGTTAAAAAATAGGCAATGTTCCAATGTATTAATATAAGAAGTGTCTACTCAAATGTAGTAATGAGAGAGACAATTGTTTAAGAGAGAAACTGTGTTTGTAGTGGAAGGTAAAGGTTGTTGAATGACAGAACATTTGAGAGCTTGACACAAATCCCATTGTTGCTTTTCCACCTTCCATTAGACCCGTTCCACTGGGCCTGGCTTCCCCAGGCTAAGGTGGCTTTCTCCCAGGAGACCAGAGACCTGGTGCTGTCACGTCTCTCTGACATGAACTTTGTTCAGGACCTCTGTGAGGATCTCTATGAAATGTTCAAGGTAAGAGCCACCACATAACTTTCTCTAATCCCACATTCTCGCTGGTTAGACAGATTATAATTGAATTTCCCCTCGCAGGAATATAAAGTTTATCATCTTCTAAAATGAAACTCTTGATTAGTGACATAATCTAATGGCTGTGTGGTAGCAAAGTAACACAATTTTAGACATAGAAAACCTGCTGACTTAATTTTGTTTTCTCTTTAGGAAGATAAAGGTTTTGACAAAACAATGTTTGAGAGACAGATGTCTGTAATGAGAGGACAGGTGAGTTTGATCCATTCATCTAATATTTTTGACTGTAATTCTTGTCATGCTCTCTGCTTTTCTTTTCCTTCACTGATGCCCCTTTTTTCTCATTTTTTTCCACCTTGTATAATTCACCCTGCAGCTTTTTTTTTGTTTTCAGTTTAATGTAACGGCATTATTGGCATGAAAATTTGAGGAACAATTACTCTTCAACAGAAAAAAAATAACATGATTTATGTTAAATTTGCTCCACTGACCTTATGAAGCTAATTAGTTGAATTGGAAATGCATCCACTTGTACTGCCTCTGATTCACACAACCAAATGCCATATGTGCTGTAAGTGTAGCCTCTGGTTCCCTTTTTCTAATGTTCCAGATAGGATTCTTTACTTTGTGTAATACACTTAAACAATTGAAAAACATTAGGTCAACTTGATAATTTGAGGCAGGCCGGCCACAAACGATCCCGAGGAGCCTAAGAGAGCTGAGGAGCTCCCAGGAAAAAAATTGGTTTCGTAACTGAGATTTACAGATAGTGACATGCAGTAATATGATCTCACAGAGAGAGAGAGAAAGAGGGACAGAGAGAGAAACAGAGAGGGAGAGATATGAGCTCAAGGTGCCAGTTCCCCCAGTAGTCTAAGCCTATAGCAGCATAAGTAGGCACTGGTCTATACCTGCGCCAGCCCTAACTATAAGATTTATCATAAAGGAAAGTTTGAAATCTATTCTAAGTACAGAGTGCGTCTACCTCCCGGACCCCGGCTGGAAGATGATTCCAGAGGAGAGGAGCCTGATAACCTCCCATAGTACATTTAGAGACTGTAGGTACCACGAGCACGCCTGCATTCTGGGAGCGTAATGTTCTCGAAGGGTAATACGGCACCATTAGCTCTTGAAGATAAGATGGTGCCTGACCATTTAGAGCTTTGTAAATGAGAAGAAGGATTTTAAATTATATTCTAGATTCTATAGGGAGCCAGTGCAGAGAATCTAATACAGGAGTAATGTGGTCCCTTTTCCTAGTTCTAGTCAGTACACAAGCTGCAGCATTTTGGACTAGTTGTGCTTGTGACAGTTTTATGTATGTCAATTGCTATTGTGCTTTTTTTGGCTACATGACCTTCTCCTATTGCACAGTCCCAACTTATTTGTTTTATTGTTTATTATAATTTTTTACAAATAAGATAATACTTTCATAATAAATGTTGCATCAGTCCTCAGTTGGTTAACCTGAACAACATTCTCAAATCCAACAAATTATACTAGGGCTTAAAAATGACCAATTCTATCTCATTTGTCCTTTAAAATGCTTTGGTTTTGAACTGTAAACATTATGAACTCTGTCTTTAGGTTTTGAACCTGACCCAGGCACTGAAGGACAGGAAGAGCCCCATCCAGCTGGTCCAGATGCCCCGGGTGGTGGTCGAGCGTAGCCGCTCAGGCGGTCATGGTCGGGTGGTCACTCTTGGCAATGCCTTCACTCAAACCTTCCACTGCAAACGCCCATTTTTCTCCTCTTGGTAGTCAGATGTTTGTGAGGAGTAGAGATGAGAAGAAATGTCTTCAATGGGTCTTCTATGGTCCTGAAGTTTAGGATCAAGGAGGTAAAGGACAATAACACTGAGTTATTGTCCGAGTGCTTATGTTTCCTTGGCAAGAAAAAAAAAGGGAGAAACCTTAAAATAAGAAAGGAAACAAACAACAAAAGGAAAAATTGTCTTGTTTGCCAAGTCCTCGTTATGTAATGAGATGGCAGGGAAGCCCGGAAGCTAGAAGCTCTGGAATACCAGTGTCTTCTAGAGAATTTGGGGTAGTTGGTTGATAGTTGGGCTGTGGTTACTATGGTGACTTGATAGATAAACCAGCTTTTCTACAAAGGTATTTCTTCAGAAATAATTGCAGTTTTTACTGAATCAAAGTACCTACTAGAGTCTCTTGCAAGGTCTCTCAGTGGGGCTAATAGCCAAAGAAAGAAGCACTAACAAACCACAAGCTAATTGATCCGTGGTCTTGTAGTGTTTGGGAATCTCAAGGACTGGTTCCACATTTTTTCACAAAAGGGTCACTTTTTGTCTATTGATGTTGCTATTTTTGTTGTCATATTGTTTGGCCTGGGACTGTGTTGTTCTTGGTTTGGAATAAGAATTGAACATATTTAATTTGCCTTGTAGAATGACTCTTCAAAATAAAGATGTGCACTTTGCACTGTTGGAGGTATTTGACTTGGTAAACAACTCTTTACACAGGGTTATTTTTCAAAGCCACTTCTGTTGGTCATACACAAACTCACTGCCAATATATTTTACGAAGGAATATTTAAGAAAACCTCAATAAAAAAATGTTGAAACTTGAATATATTATTTGGAGGACTAGTAATACACACATTGCTTGAATGTATTCTGATTATGGTTTCTATAGTGACCCTTAATCCTAAACATTTCAATACCTGTGAATGCGGTGCAAAAACACCTTTATCTTATCAATGAATGTATTGGTTGTCTTAAATATTGATTTGCTGGCAAGAAGCTTCCTTTTGAACCTTGTGGGATAGGGGAAGGCACTTTAATCTTCCACCTCACAATATATTATAAGAAGAAGCAAAATACAACAGAAGACTACATGTGACATCTGAATAATACTGTTGTGATTTCTTTGGTATGCATCTTCAAATTTGATTAAATATAATGATGTGAAAACGTATGTAAACAAATGAATAATAAACTATGAATATTGTAATATTTTTCTTGTCAATTTAATATCTTTAATTTTCACAGAAAAGGGAACTAGGACTGAAAATAATTAATAGTGCCAATATGCATCAAAATAAAGTTTTGACTTATTGCTGAGACAAACATGTTGCATACAGTATAGAATTAAAAACTTGAAAAAGTATTGTGCTTGAACTTGGGCCGGCCATTTCACTGGGAACATGAATAACTTAAACCAACTTAAATTCATAAAATAATATCATTGGACAATCTGTAATTAATTTGATCCAATACAAAATAACCGAAGGCCTACTTCAGTCTTGTTTCAAAACGGAAAACTGATTTAAAAAAAACTGTTTTACTGTCTGAATCAAATGGTTTTAAGTTTTGTTTCTGTCCTGCACAGTTTTATTAAGCTGCTGAAAGGTCAGTTTATGGGTCAAGGTATGAAAGTATAAAATGTTGTCAGACAGGATTTAACTTTAACTTTAACTCTAACTAAAACAACCTTATTTTAAACCAAAGAACGTTTTTTTGTTTTCTCAATTTTGGTTTTAAATCAAAAACGAGAAACGGGGGAACCGAATAGATAGATTGAGATTGATTGATAATGATAATAACTTCTTTTATTATTTGATTATATAATAATAACTTCATTTATATAGCACTTAGCCTACTCTTTAATGTCATTTTTCACTGCCAAAGTAGACAAGATTCACCTGCAGTAGCTCAGTCCGTAGGGACTTGGATTGGGAATCAGAGGGTTGCTGGTTCAAGTCCCAGTGCAGACCAAATCTGGAAGTTGGTCTGGTAGCTGGAGAGGTGCCGGGGCACTTCCTGAGCACTGCCCTTGAGCAAGGCACAGAACCCCCAACTGCTCTGGTGCGCTCTATGCTTAGCATCTTGTAGCAGCCCCACTCTGACATCTCTCCACCATTGCATGTCCACAGATCCTGTTTGTGCATGCGTGTGATTCGGGCCTATGTGTGTGAGAAGCATGTCCCTATAAATAACAGAGTGTAAACCCGAATTTCCCTCAGGGATTAATATAGGATATCAACTGACTCCCAACATCTCATCTCTCCCAGTCTTCTTACCCCCTCTCTCTCGCTCACTTTCAAATTTCAAACTTCCTTCTGTTGCTGAAATATCTGACCTCATTCGGAAATCAAAACCATCTACCTGTCCATTAGACCCTCTTCCTACTGTCCTGGTAAAAGCTTGCCTACCCCCTCTGTCTTCCCTAATAATGGTCATCATACATTCCTCCCTCACCTCTGGTCTTGTTCCCATTTCTTCAGCTTCAATAACTGCTATACTTAAGAAACCTGGTGCAGACCCCAATGACTTCAATAACTTTTGTCCTATCTCTAATCTACCCCCTACCCCTACCCTTCCTATCCAAAATTCTTGAAAAAACAGTTGCATCTCAGGTGCACACTCATTTGTCTGACAATAACCTCTATGAACAGTTCCAGTCTGGTTTCCTCCCCCTCCATAGCACAGAGACAGCACTGGTAAAAATCACTAATGACCTACTCATGGCAGCTGACTCCGGACTTCTAACCATCCTCATCCTCCTTGCTCTAAGTGCAGCCTTCGACACCATCTCCCATCACACACTCCTTGACAGACTTGCCTCCATTGGAATCACTGACACACCCTTTCACTGGTTTTCATCCTATCCCATCCATCATTTCCAGTCACTACCGGTGTTCCTCAGGGTTCTGTCCTGGGCCCCCTTCTGTTCATCATTTATCTCCTTCCTCTTGGCCATATCTTCCGGAAGTATAACATCCAGTTCCATTGCTATGCGGATGACACCCAGCTCTACCTATCCACAAAACCCACCTCCTCCCTCCCGCCCACTTCCCTGACTGATTGCCTGCAAGAAATCAAATCCTGGTTCACCTGCAACTTCCTCAATTAAACAGTGACAAAACCGAGCTTCTCCTCATCGGCACCAAATCAACAATCTCTAAACTCGACAGTTTTTCTCTGGCTATTGACCACTCCTCAGTTTCTCTCTCCCCTCAGGTTAAGAGTCTGGGTGTCATCCTAGACAGCACGCTATCATTCCAAGCTCACATCAATAATGTCACCCGGTCTGCTTATTTCCATCTACGTAACATTAATCGCCCGTCCCTCACTCCCAGAAGTACTGCCATCCTCGTCAACACCCTGGTTACATCCCGCATTGACTACTGCAAATCCCTTCTCTTTGGTCTCCCTCTCAAGTCCATCCACAAACTCTGCCGCTCGCATCATCACCAGAACGCCCTCTGTTAATCACATCAACCCTGTCCTACAGCACCTTCATTGGCTCCCGGTTAAACATCGCATCACCTTAAAAATTCTGCTCCTCACCTTCAAGGCCATCCACAACCTCGCTCCACTTTACCTCTCTGAACTCCTGCACATCAACACACCTACCCGCACTCTCAGGTCTTCTTCTTCTATTCAACTCACTGCAGCACCCGCCCGCCTGTCCACCATGGGGTCCAGGGCCTTCAGCCGCTCTGCCCCCCACCTCTGGAACTCCCTCCCACCACAAATCCGTGATATGGATTCTCCATTTTCAAATCTCATCTCAAAACAAATCTTTTTAAACTGCCATATTCAGTCTGATTCCCCATCTGCTCTCATTACTCCTTTACATCCTGTACATTTGTGTTTTGTGTGTTTTTAATGTTAATCTTATCGTTGTGTTGTTACTTTGTTGTTTTTATCTCTGCTCTGTTAGGTGACCTTGAGAGTTTTGAAAGGCGCCTTTAAATAAAATGTATTATTATTATTATTATTATTATTATTAAACAAGGTTACAAAAAGTGCTTTACAGAGTGCAAAGAAAAAACAAGATTTAAAACATAGGCAGAATAAAAATGGTTCCATAAAATGCACAGCAGAAATTATTGGTACAATAAAATGTATACAAATGAATAAATGAATGCATAAAATTAAGGTAAGAACAAATTAAGTCAATCACAGCAGCATGAGATACTTGCATTTAGTCACTAGTCATAAAGGTCTTCTTATAGAGTTAAGTTTTAAGCAAGGATTTAAAACTGTTAGTGAGTTTGCCAGCGTAATGTCCTCTGGCAAGGAGTTTTAAGTTTAAGAGGTTTAAGTTTATCGTAAAGAAAAATAATCATGTTAATACTTTTAAAGTTGAACTTTAAAGTACATAACCTTATCGTTTCATTTATGCTTAATTGACTTATTTTACCCCACATATATATATAGTTTGTGTAATAATGGACAGGCACTAAAAGGTTAACCTACATTCAATTTTCAGCTGCCAAAAAGGGATTATCATCCTATTGACTGGATGGGTGTTTATGCCTTATATTGATCTTAATTAATTGTCATCACTGTAATTCATCATTTCCAGCAATCAAACTTTCTTACCTCAAAACCATAAAAAATTAACACTCACCTGACTTCTCTCGGTGGACATTCTGTATGCACTTTATAAATGTACAGGAGACTATTTGGCAGCGCAGATTTTGTGCATCATGCAGTCTATCCTAAGTGTTCTGTACGTGCAATGGGATATATCAATAACCATGAAGTCAATAGACAATAAAAAGTGTACCATGGAGGCCAATTCAAATTCCCAGAGGATCTAAATGTACACAGGTGTTTAAGATGGCATTCAAGGTATTAATGGCTTGCTATGATTTAAAAAATACATTCTACTTGTTCAAAGCCTCTTTGTGCAACAATGGGCAAAAGCAACACTGGGTCGTACAAGGTCGAGGTTCAACATGCTTTGATTTCCTGTCATTTCACATGTGCTGCTCATCTGTACATGCAAGCCCCGGTGCTAGACTGATCCCTGCATCATGCACCTACGATGATTGGAATAGCTATACAGTTTATACAGTTTCTCTTATTTTGTTCATTTCAGTGTCCCACTGTTACCAAAGACGAGAGAGGACTACATGAATGAGACTTCACAGAGTTCTCATTGCAGCCACACTGAGCTCATTACACATTTTTCCAAACCCAACACTCCTCAGGACCTGAAAACTGACTTTTACATGTGCCATCCCATTGACCTGGCATGTTGGACACGAGCCTCTCCATCTGATTCCTACGCTGCTTTCAGGTATAAAGGCAAACCTTTCAGGCCAATAATGTTCCTCTGTGACACAATCTCCTCCTGCTGTGGCCCATTTCACCAGTTTTTTTCAGTGACTTATTTTATTGTTTAGAGAATTAAGACCAAGTCTTAACAAGAACTAAACCCTTTAATACAGCAATTAAACTGAAAATGAATGTTCTTATCCCATGTAGTTCTATTTATGATGCATTTATGTGTTTGGGGATTTTGTTACACAACAGTGTATACAAACTTTAACAATGTTTTACATATTGTATTATTGCTGCAATGAATTTAATTGACTTCAAGCTAGATTAGAAAAGAATAACTACTCCCTTGAGGATTTCACACTTTTCAATGACACCCACCCCACTGGCTACTCAATAACTAATTTAACCTACCCTCATAACTGAATTCAACTCAATGAATATCCATTTTTATAGTTGTTTAATTAAACAAACAAAACATTTTAAGGTAAAAAAAAACCATGATCAAAAAAACTCAAAACAAGTAAATAAACAAACAAAATGCTTTCAGAAGAACTCATCACATAAGAAACACTTAAATTAGAACTATTTTGAACATTATTATGAATATGAAGAAAATTAGAGCAGCAACAACAGCAGATAAAAAATACAAAAACATTGTCTAGTTACAGAGGGTATCCCTGAAATTAGGATATATGTGTGTGTATATATATATATACACATATATCCATGGCAAGCCGTTTAGGAAATTAATATATTGAATGAAACTTTTAATATATTGAACAAAGTCTGAATATATGGAATGAAATTTGAATATATGCACTCATGTTCACTTCATTTGTCTGTCTACTCGCCGTTATATTGTATAGTTTCTGCTTATAATATGTCTACACTCATGCACTTTAACTTATGTCAATACTGTCCATTTACGACTCTGTTCTTGCACATTTACATTTAATCTTCCATATTTAATCTTCCTATTTAAGACTAGTAATGCTTAGTGAAATCCTGGTTGTATATATTCACATTCTTAGTTTTGATATTTTTAGTACTTATTTACTTTGTATTTAATATTATATTGTGTTTAGATTTGCTAACATTGTGTTTTTTACTCATATTGTGTGTTGGATAACCTGCTGCTGTAACGCCACAATTTCCCAGTTTGGGATCAATAAAGTAATTCTATTGTATTCTGTTTAACCTGAGCAAGGACAGAGAGATCTGCAAAGTATAGATAGGGGTTGGACAAGTGGTGACTGGTCATGTGAGGGGGAATCCTCACAATGGCCTTGAAATGTTTGAGAATTCCAAAAGTAAAATCTATTGAAGCGTTGCAAAAACCACTGCAGTCCAATGCTGGCAACCTAACAGGTGAGATTGGAAATGCAGTATTTCACTGTCATATCTAGAGCCTCTTGGTCAGCAAGGTGGACGAATGCTGCAAGTATGTATTTAAGTAATACCTGACAAATTAAAGACGTACAGTATCTAAAAAAAAGATGAAACACACAAATTGTTTATGATACCAACAACATCTTCCTTTTGGGGAATTTCCAAGTAATCCAAATGCCTGAAAAGGGGGTGATTTTGGGGGGTATTTGTTTCACCCTGATAGCACCAGGATTTTAATTAATTATTCCACACCTGCTACATGTAGGTTCAGCTCAGTGGTGGCTCAAGTGTCAGTAATGCCTCTGAAACTTTATGATTTATAACCAATGAGACAGAACTTCTTTCATTACGGTACATGCGTGAATCACCAGTAAATCCAGAAAACCCACCCTATTCCCATTGATCTAAATTGTGGAGAGGTTATAAAACTGCCTATTATAATACCTGGTAATAAGATTTCCAGAGTCATATTATTTTGATTGGTCACAGACATAAGGAAGATAGAGTCTTCACACTTATGAGATAAACGTTGTCCTGTAAGGTAATTGGCATTTCCATACTGTAACAACCTTAAACCAAAATATTTTTGAATAAGTTAAATTAAAAAAAAAAAAAACCTTGTCACAGAATAAGGTCAAAGCAAACTTAATTAATTTCCAATTTAACAATTTAATTGCAGCTGGGTACAATCCATGGAGCTTCACTCCAACAGGAATACCTCACATATGTACATATGTACATCAAATGCAATAACAATGAATGGTACAGTATATTAGTTTAGTAACAAATAGTTACCATACATATCGTATAAGCTGTACTTGGATGTCAGAATTCAGTTTATTATTGTCTTAATTTTGTTTTTGAAAGCTCTCAACTTTGACTGCTTCAGTAGCAGTCCATCATAAAAAGAGACCTATCATGCCAAAAATAAGCTCCGTCCCATTTCACAGTCTTTAATTGGTTAACTAAGTAGTTGAACTTTCACCTGGACTGAGTAGGAATTTTCCAGAGTGGGTTAATGTGTGTCAATCAGTGTCATTGGTACGCCCTTGTATTTTGTGCATTTCTGCAATACTATATAACTTTATGTTATCATTGTTTAACCCAGATACTATTGATATTAATAAGAAGAAACAACGATATTCTTACTTCTCCACTAAATTTGCTGTATATTTCATGAGATATCCTATTCTCAAACTTTAATGCTATTTCTTGATATTACGAGATTGTTTTAGCACTCCACTTGAGGATGATGCGATAATGTATGTGCTTAATTGCTGCAGCATGTTAAGTCTCTTGTGGCACTGTATACACCTCCATAACAGGGCACCACAACATAACTTTAGTTTTTCTCTTATTGTTACAAGTGAAAATATTGTAGGCTAAATATATTGCTAATGATTCAAATGGGAATGCAGTAAATTGATCATAAACATTATGCCAGCAGAGGGCACTGTTGCCTTGTTATGATCTTAGTTCAAGAAGGTGAGACACATGCATTTCTGCTTGCTATTCCTGCCTATTTATTGGTGTTGTTTGTTTATTAAAAATATTTTGTAATATTTATATGCTACGGCTCTGACTGTGATCCTGTTTCCCTGTATACCCCTGGTTCCCTTTCATCTCCTCCCCCTTTGGCTGTCTGTGTGTGTGAGGGTTTTTCGAAACCGTGTACTACATACTACTATGTAGTACAGCAGAGGGCAGTAATATTTGTAGGCCTAGTATGACTGCCAGTCGTCTGTGATTTTGCAGTATGCTTGGCCTGGTTAAACTGGTTTCCGGTCCTGGAATGCGAAGTAAACAACAGCACATCTGGATGTAAACGCCGCTATGGCTTAAGCAGACAAGTCTTTGTTAAAGGCTTAGCTGAGCATTAAGGACTACATTACTAAAGTGTGTGATTCCATGCATGAAACATATCACTGGACATGTGTAACCATTATCAAGTGCTTGTTTACTGAAAAGCAGCCCATTAATTTTCCTCCAAACTTGCCGGCTTTTCTTGTTTGTCTAAATTAGCACCTTACCTGGCAAAAGTTGAAAAGCTATTGGACATCTAATGCATGCTGGACAGCGTCATTTTTGTTCCTCAACAGAGTTCCATGAAATCCAGGCCTATTGTGGCAACAACAAAAAATCAGCAATACAGTGTTGAATTTGCCAATACTCATTGCTGGAAAATTGCTCTTAAGTGCCTGGTGCCAACAAGCTCTCACGCATAAACGAGAACAATGAACAAAACTTCTGTGTTAGCTAAGGAAAAGATCATGGTTTGGTAAGAAAAATAATGTCAGCCTAACCAATGACAGTTGGACTCACATAGGACTTGATGGCTACCTCCTAGTTGAAAGTCCTTGGTTTGATCTATTTGCTTTCCTAATAAGATAAAGCACAGAAGTTATGCACAGTCCAGCAAGCAGGCAGGGCGAGGTATAACTTTGGTTAAACAAACACCTAAGCTGCCAAAAGGAGAAACATTCTGGCTATCCGATTACAAAATTAAAACCATGTAAGTAGGCCACATTTTGAATATTTTTAAGGGTAAACTGGGATTATGTAAGGACGTTAATGTAGGCTCCTCTACTCAAATGTTGAAGGAAGCCTTATACACTCAGATAAGTCAATAAATAGTATTCTGTGACAAATATTTTTATTAGTAACCACTTAATTTCTTAACATTGAACTACATTCAAACAATGACATTTCACAGCAAACTGACAATAGTACTGTATCAGCAACCAAAAAACACTTGAAGACCTTGGTGGAGTGTCTGGGGTACACCAAGGACCATGACTGGGAGATAGACCTGGAAGGGGGATATATTTATACTTGCTGGCCAGTGCCACCTCATATCATATAACCTTTGATGTCCCCATCACCACGGTTCATGATGTTGTGCATCAAGTGCATCATCAGCATCATGAAGAGGGTGGTTCATCTCCCTACTGCTGATGAGCTAGAGGGCATAGGGGAAGGCTTTGCCCACCTGGCTGGCTCCAATACTGATGGGACACACATTAGAATCAAGTCACTTGCAGCAAAAAAAGAAGACTACCTTAACAGGTAACCTAAATACAAAATACCACTTCGTATAAACCTGTTTTAATCCCATATCAATGTGAGTGACTATCAATTACATTTTGTGTTGTTCAACAGGGAGCTCTTCCATTCGATTCAGCTGCAGGTGGTGTGTGATCACAAAGCCCCCTTCCTAAATACATTTACAGGTAGAAATGGAAGTCAGTAATGTATTAGAACAGTACAGCTTACACTGCTTAAGGGATTGTTGATCCAATAAATGATTCAGACATGATTTAATCAAATTAATACCATTAATCACATTAATTAAGGTTGGATTAACTTTTAGTCCACATAACACTGCTGGACTTTCACAGGAAAGAGGTGTTGCAGTCATCTCACATACAATTCAAGTGAATGTGGACCAGGACTCACTCTTTCTGTGATTTTTATTTGTCACCCAACAATTGCAATGTCATTATGTTAATGTGTGAATTTGTACTTGCCTTATGATTGTAAACATTGTCATTACTTTGAAAGATATTGTAAAATCACAATTCAATTGGTGATGAAACATCTGAGAAGTGTTTGAGACAGGCATTTTTAACATAATCTGTCCTATACCATGTCATGTACAATGACATATTAACAATACATCACCCTTGTTCTTCCTGGCTCTGTCCACAATGCCAGGGTCTTGCCGTGGAGTTCTACACACATCAACCGACTTTCCGGCCTTCCCAATGGTCCATTGGCTGAGTCCTCCCTCCAGCCCGCAGGCCTCACCTGCACCTCCCCCCTCAACCACACACCAGTTTCAACCAGAGGACTTCTTGGGAACTGATGTGACACGTGCGCGGTTGGCTAAACTGTATAAAACTAAACTATGGAAATTGATGGAATATTTGGAGTTAGATGCCCCGGAGGAGGCTAAAAAGCCTGAACTCATGCAGAGTATATTGGTTAATTGTAACCCTGAGGAGAAAGCCAGGAAGTGTGAGCGACAAGAACGCGAGAGAGAAAGAGAGCATGAAAAAATAAAACTTGACTTCGAGAGAGCTAAACTTGCTTTGGATCGTAGATGTCAGGAGCAGCGAGAGGTCTTTGATGTTAATAAGTGTATGTCTTTGATGCCAAGGTTTGATCCTGAGAAGGTGAAATCTTTTTTTGAGATGTTCGAGAAGATCGCTTTGCAGCGTAACTGGCCAAAAGGGGAGTGGGTCACACTCATACAGGGCTCCCTAACAGGGAAGGCCCAGGAAGCACATGTTGCGCTAGATGGGAGTCAGATTGATGAGTATGATGTTGTTCGACAGGCTGTCCTAAAATGTTATGAGTTGGTTCCAGAGGCCTATATACAGCGGTTCAGGACAGACTTATCTAGATTTTGCAAGACAACAGGAAGCAGCATTTGATAAGTGGCTGAGAGCCAGTGAGGTGTATGATTTTAAGAACTTATGTGAATTAATGGTGCTGGAGCAGTTCAAGCAGAGCCTGCCAAAGGTCATGCAGACCTACTTGAATGATCTTGATGTGAAAACAGTGTCAAAGGCTGCTGAGGCTGTGGATAATTATGTCCTTATTCATAAAGAGTCATGGCGTGATAAATCTAGCAATCACTTTAACAGGACAGGAGATTTCGAGACACAGTAATAAGAGCAGTGGCAGTTGGCGTCCGCCTATGAATAGTGGGCGACCACACAAGTTCCCTACTTACTCAGGGGACAGGTCTTCTCCTTTCTCTGGGGAGATTATTTGTCATTATTGTCAAACACCTGGTCACATGAAGTCCACTGAGGAGTGGAGTGTGGTTAGGCAGATAGTCCTGCCTCAGGGTTATCGTAGCAAGGTGCTAGGTTTGGCCCATGAGACACCATTAGCTGGCCATTCAGGTATTCGAAAGACTCAGGCTAAAGTTATGAAGCATTTTTACTGGCCTAAACTCAATAAGGATGTGGTATCTTTTTGTCATTCTTGCCACCCTTGTCAGCTGGTGGGGACACCCAACCAGAAAGTCACTGTAGCTCCATTGACCCCTGTGCCTATGGTCGAAGAGCCCCTTTCTAAAGTGGTTATAGACTGTGTTGGCCCTTTGCCTAAGACTAGGAAAGGCAATGAGTTCCTTTTGACCATCATGGATGTCACTACCCGTTTCCCTGAGGCTGTCCCTTTAAGAAATATTAAAGCCAGAACCCTCATAGAGGCCCTCTTAGGTTTCTTTTCCTGGTTTGGTTTGCCAAAGCAGGTGCAGCATGAAGTGTTATCAGCACTCCTGAAGGCAGGAGAAAGACAAGACTGTGCCATATAAACCTGTTAAAGCTGTATCTGGATCGTTCACGTGGTCCTGCTGTGGCCTGTGCAGTTATGGGGCTGGTTGCTGAAGTTGTCAGTGAGGAAGTGGAAACTGTTGGGTTCCGGCTGAGAAACTCTGAGGCTCTAAGGTCGCTTGATGACCTACTTGGGCATCTACCTGCAGAGTGTCAGAGTCAGATGAAAGCTCTGTTGGCCGAGTTCTCCCCCCTGTTCCAGGATGTCCCAGGGTGCACGTCTCTAGCGGTGCACGATGTGGATGTGGCCAGTGCGGCTCCAATCAAACAACATCCGTACAGGTTAGCACCATCTAAATTGGAGTGTTTGAGGGAAGAGTTCTCTTATATGTTGAGCATTGGGGTGGTAGAGCATGGGCAGAGTGAGTGGAGTTCTACAGTGGTACCAAAATCTGATAATATGTCAAGACCTTGTATTGACTACAGGAAAGTGAACCAGCAGACTAAGGCTGATGCCTTCCCAATTCCCAGACTTGAAGACTACATGGACAGGATCGGAGGAGCAGAGGTTGTTTCTAAGTTAGACCTACTGAACGGCTATAGGCAGGTGCCTCTGACTCCACGGGCTAGGGAGATTTCCGCCTTTGTGAGACCGGATTGTCTGTATACTTGCAATGTTCTTCCGTTTGGCATGAAAAATGCTCCCGCTACTTTTCAGCGGATGATGAATACCATTACTCATGGGTTGAGCTCTGTGGTTACTTATATTGATGATGTGGTCGTGTACAGTAGCTCATGGGAAGAGTACTTCATACAGCTAAGGCAGCTCTATGAAAGGTTATGTGAGTTTGGGAAGGGACAAGTAACCTATCTTGGGTATCAGGTGGGTCAAGGGAAGGTAATGCCCTGTCGTGCAAAAGTGGAGGCGATCCTTGATCTTCGGTACCGAGAAACCGACGAGATGTCATGAGAGTGCTAGGCATGTGTGGGTTTTACAGAAGATTTGTTCCCAACTTTGCTGTGGTTGCTGAGCCATTGACTAACCTTTTGAAGAAAGATGTGAAGTTTGTGTGGACAGATGCCTCTGAGCGGTCTTTCGGAGGGTTGAAAGCCATCTTGGCAAGTAAACCCGTGCTGGTTGCCCCGAATTTTGATGCACCTTTTAAACTTGCCATAGATGCTTGTGATATTGGGGTCGGAGCTGTGCTCCTACAAACAGATGAGGCTGGACGAGACCGACCAGTAGCTTATTTCTCTCGAAAGCTAAACAAACATCAGAAAGCTTATTCAACTATTGAGAAGGAAGCTTTCGGTCTGGTTTTGGCAGTCAAGCATTTTGAAGTATATGTGTTTCATTCAGGCCGAGAGGTTGTGTTGTTCACCACAATCCCCTGTCTTTTCTAGCAAAGTTCAAAACATCGAATCAGAGAGTGTTCAGGTGGGCGCTAGTTTTGCAGCCTTACAGTTTAGTTGTATGGCATGTGGCGGGTAAAGACAACATCTTGGCTGCGCTGTCTCGCATGCCAGTAGGAGAGCCCACGTGAGCATTTGTCCAAACAGTTGCCAGTTCAGTTTGTACACTAGTGTAGTGATTTCCTTCCTAAGAGGAAGATGAGGTAAACTGATAGTTCTGTTAAAATAGCAGAGGTATGTGCCTTTTGAAAGGAAAGGAAGTGTGTATATGTGTGTGAGAGCTTTACCTCCTGAAAGGTAAAGGAACAGCTCCTCTTAGCTACCCTGATCCCCCTCGTCAGCTTGTTCCTGGCCTGCTTGAACAGGTCCTGGTCCCCACTCCTGATGCAGCTTCCTTAGATGAGGTGTAAACCAGGGCTTGTTGTTGTTGTAGTATGTGCAGAAGGTCCTGGTCTGCACACACGTCCTCACAGAAGCTGATGTAAGATGTCACAGTGTCAGTGAGTTTGTCGAGGTTTGCTGATGCAGCTTCAAAAACGCTCCAATCAGTGCAATCAAAGCAGGCCTGTAACTCCTGTTTTGACTCCTCTGTCCATTTCTTAACAGTCCTTACTACAAGCTTTGCAGTTTTTAACTTCTGTCTGTAGGTCGGGATGAGGTGAATCAAACAGTGATCAGAGAGTCCTAGAGCTGCACGGGGAACAGAGCGATATGAGTCCTTTATTACTGTGTAGCAGTGGTCCAGTGTGTTAGCTCCTCTGGTGGGACACTTAATATGTTGTCTGTAGGTGGCCTTTGTCGCCACTAGTTCTTCGCCGTCTGCTTGGTGTGTCAGGGCCTTAACCGCCAAGACCCACACTGGCACATCCAAATTTAAATGGACCAAATATTTTGCAAAAAAGTGAAAACTCAAAATACTGAACATTCAAATGTCCCTTTTGCTTGTGACTAGGCCAGCAAGACAGTGAAAAAACATAGAAAAGTCTGAATTTATTACATTTTTACAGAATATGACACTTTCATTCATATATCTTCAGCTGATATAGACGTGTAAGAATGTTTAGCAATGAGGGACTGAATAATTTGCAACTACTAATGTTTGCATGACAGCAGTAGACATTTCCAGCAAGTTTAATAACTCAAAGATGTTTTATTTTTCGTGTAGTTTTTTAATTTGCTGTTGACATTATTCAAAAGTATAGATTAGGTGATATATGAATACATGGTGTACAGGAGACCTATAAATGTATATATAAACATGTACAATTCTATAGTCATTATACGAAAGTAGATATGCATTAAATAGAAATAGTTTTGGTGGCTAAGTCCTCAGATGGAGTGACTGTTGTTGCGTGTGCCAATCCTGGTCTCTGCCTTCACTTAGTATGATTTAATCAATTTCTTTGTATGTACCACAATATTGACAATACTAAAAGAATGGATAAAACAAGAAAATGTTGCTATTCTTTATTTCTGGTTCTTCTCTAACCTTTGAATTAAATAAAACCTGTATTTCAATAAAACCAAAGGGAAATAAATCTGTGTTGAAGGGCCCTAAAAAGTATAAATAAAGAAAAGCAGAATAAGCACAACAAGGATAATGGATTTCTGTTGTTGCTGGTGGCACCATCTGACAAGTGCTGAGCTAACAACTGTAGCGTTATGACATGCTTGTCATGCCATCCTTATTAGTGAAGTGGTTTAGAGGAGACAATAGGTGAGAATCAATGTTTCTGTCTGAATGATTTAGGGTGACACATCATAGCTCGTCCTGCTGCTCTGCTCTGGGAAATGTTTAATTCATATATTACTTTAAAGCTAGTTGCACTAGTCCAAAACCCATTAGTGCCAACGCTTTCTTTCTCCCTTTCATCTTTCCATTTTCCTTTTAGACCAATTTTTTGTCAATCCTGTCCTCCTTTTCATATTTTTTTAATGACAGCCCTCTTGTTTTACTCAAAGGATTCTCTTTACTTCGAAACACATACCCTTTCTCTGTATATCTTGCTTTCTTCCACACTGCTCCTTTCAACTCACATACTCCAAATATTTCCCCCTAATCCAGTTCATTCATACAGTACAATGCACACTGCAGCCACATAAAAAATATTTTTCCCTCACTAGAATTTTTATACCACACTGAATTATTTACATCCAAATATCTGCACCCTATCTCCTATCCCTGAGAAAAGTGCTTTTATTTTCAACCTTAAGTAATGAAATCTTTATATCTCTTTTGTATCCTCCCTTTCATGATGTGAGTTTATAGAAGTCGTCATGGGCCACTGGAAGCTTTCAGTGGGCAGGGTTAATGGTATATCTTCCTGACATGAGTAGAATTTTAATTTTATTTAACCTTTATTTAACGAGGAAAGAAACTCGTTGAGATTACAAAATTTTTTTTGAAGAGTGTCATGGCCAAGACAGGCAGCAGCACAATTAACAGAGTTTCACACAAACGAGCATCCAAACATACAAATACAAACAATACATTATTAGACTTTAAAAGACACAATTAACAATTCTGAACATCAAATGTTTGTCAATATAATCTACAAACACATTGGAGAACATCTACAGCCAGATGTGTCTGCCTCAAGTCATTTAACATCCTCCTCTGGGTGGTGGGGATCACTCATGATCCTGTTTGCCCTGGCTGTGCTCCTCCTTGTGAAGATGTCCTGGAGGGTGGGGAGTGTTGTACCCATGGTACGCTCTGCTGACTTCAGCACCATCTGCAGGGCTCTTCGGTCACGCACAGTGCTGTTCCCGTACCACTGGGTGATGTTTCCAGTCAGCACACTCTCCACCGCTCCGGAATAAAATGTCTTCAGGACCTTCACAGAGACTTTGAATTTCCTCAGCTGTCTGAGGTGATAGAGGCATTGCCTAGCCCTCTTCACCTGACTGTCTATGTGGGTTGTCCATGTTAAATCCTCAGAGATGTGCACCCCCAGGTACTTGAAGCTGCACACCCTGTCCACCAGCGCCCCATCAATTTTTAGTGGGGTGTAATCCCTCTGCTGTCCTCTCCTGAAGTCCACAATCAGCCTTGGTTTTGCTGACGTTCAGAAGCAGGTTGTTGAGCTGGCACCACTGTGACAGGTTTCCAACCTCTCCTGTATACGTCTGCTCATCATTGTTGCTGATGTGACCAACAACCACCGTGTCATCTGCAAATTTCACGATGATGTTGAAGCTGCTTGTGGCCACACAGTCATGTGTCTACAGGGTGAAGAGCAGGGGGCTGGGGACACAGCCCTGTGGTGGTGTGTCTGCCCACTTTGACCATCTGGGATCTGTTCGTCAGGAAGTCCACGATCCATGCGCACAGGGAGGTGTTTAGTACGAGGTTAGATCAACTTGGAATGGAGGTTGTGCGGGGATTATGTTGAAAGCTGAACTAAAATCAATTAACTGCAGTCTCACATAGTCCCCCTTCCTTCTGTCCAGATGGGTGAGGGTGGTGTGCAGTACCTGGGAGACAGCATCATCTATGGATCTGTTCAGTCTGTATGCAAACTGAAGTGGATCCAGAGACTCAGGGAGCAAGGAGCGATTTGTATCTTTATGAGTCTCTCACGGCACTTCATCACTTCTGAGGTGAGTGCTACTGGGCGATAGTCATTAAGGCAAGCTGGAGAGGCATTCTTCAGTACAGGGACAATAATGGCTTTTTTTAGGCATGTGGGGACCACAGACTGACTCAGGGAGAGGTTGAAAATGGTGGTAAACACTCGAGCTAACAGGTCAGCGCAGGACTTAAATCCAGACAGACACCATGGGAACGACATCGTCTACCAGCGTTGCAATGAAGTCCGTCACAACTTCCATAAACTCGTCTACGTCCCTCGAGCTGGATTGGAACATGCCCCAGTTGACGTCATCCAGAGCGTCTCGCAGCGTAGCCTCTGATTGGTCGTTCCAGCGCCTTACCTGCCTCGTCACCACCTTTTCGCGTACAATAGTCTACTTGTATCTTGGCAAAAGGTAAATGGCGGAATGGTCTGATTTACCCAGTGGGGGCAGGGAAGTCGCCTTGTAGCCCTCTTTGAGTGTAGCAATGATCCAGTGTATTGTTGCCCCTGGTGGAGTAAGTGACATGTTGGAAAAGGTTTGGCATAACTTTCTTAAGGTTCGCCTTGTTAAAATCCCCAGCCACGATGAGGGCAGCGTTCGAATGTTTGTTTTGGTGCCGGCCCAGCACGTCATGCGATGACCGAAGTGAATTCCCGGGGGAGGTGAAATGGACGGCACATGATGGTTAGGTGCTCCAGATGTGGCGAGCAGGAGTGGGAGAGAGTTTTAATGTTATATGGGTTACACCAGCTGTTGTTGGTCATAAAACAAACCCCTCCACCCTTTGACTTGCCAGATTCCTCCGTCCTGTCCTTGCGAAACACAGAGAACGAGTCCGATGGTATGATGGCTTGATCTGGCACCACAGGAGTGAGCCATGTTTCCGTCATCTAGGGTACGGCATCTGGACATGGCCGCACCATCTTAGATTAGATACATAATACTTAAACACAACATAATTAGATAATTATGTTGTGTGCACAAGATATTAACTTCTTATTATTGTAAGTATTAAGATTTGTGTCAGAGTATTTGTGTGTATGATCATAATGGATTTTTTTTTAAAGCTTTTAAAGATAGATAAGTGGTTTTCAACTTGCTTGTCATTGTACACATTATAAAAAGCAGTATATAAAAAGCAATGTGTAGTAAGGGTGATATTTCTGAGATCTATGAGTTGTTCACAGGTCCACCAATAACGATCTTCCCTCTGAACTACATTGTTTCATTTTAATAAATGGTCAAATGATCCAATATCTCAGCAAAATCAAATATTAAAGAAAAAGCCCAAAACAGATTTATGAATCAGATTTACCCCAGAAGCTAAAACAGTATAATGCTACTACAGCACTGATGCTTCACTTTTTATACTGAAATCATGTCATAAAGATGATTTAACTACATCAAGCAGTTAATACTTCTCTAGCTTTACTTAAGTACATATTTGCATACATGATGTGTCTGCATACATGTTTTATTTTGTTTTACTTACTGTCTCGTATCTTGTTTGATTACTACTTGTATCTTTTATCTGTTTTCTCGTTGTATTGATTTGTATTTGAATTTTGATGTATGGGTTACTTACGGTGGCCGGTTCAGCCTTTGCATTTGTTGTTGTAGTTTGCGTTTGCTTTTGAATGTGCAGGGTTTCTATATATGCTGCGCGTTTTTCTAAATGTATGTCGTTTCATCAGTTGCTGAGCGTTTGACCTCTACCGGCCACCGTAGTTACTGCCCTATTTTTGTTTGTTCAACTTTGAAAAAGAATGGGAAAAAAAACTTTTGCGCACAAGATAATACTTGGCCTACATATTGATACGAGTGTCAATAAGTAAGGTTTGCCTAAGCACTTTAGCCCTTTACTACTAACACTTTTCAAAGAACCTGTTTTCTACAAGTTATAGAATTGTACTGTAACTTACTTTATTAACATGTATACATACAGTACAAACATGTGAACAGAGTTTTTTCATTTTTCTAAATACCCTTAATATGTAACCCTTGAGCAAAGGGTTAGGAATTCAGTGTTTATATTTATGTCAGGTAATGTTTGAAAACAATTTTGTTAACCTGCAGTGTATATGTTGTTATAACATTTCAGTTATGTTGCGTTATCTCCATAAGGCTGAACTGAACCAAATTAACTTTTGAGATAATTATAATTATCTTGTGCGCACAAGATATATATATATTTTTTACTTTTCAGGACTTCAGAGGATCCGTAATATACCAAGCAGAAAGAGGGGAGAGACTTTGTCCTGCCACATAAACTTCTTAGAAAAATTAGCACTTTAACACAAAGCAATAACTCATGATCACAGCAGAGTTCAGGTTTGGAAATAAATTGTGTGATGTGTTTTTATTTATTTTACAGTTTGATCCATGTCTGTTATCATTGAGGAGGCTGGGTTTATGAAAAACAGCCTTCTGCAGCCAGTGAGCAGGGGGAGCTCTAAAAATAGAAAGAAGCTTCACACTGGAGAGCTTGTCCCATCCACTGTTATACAGTCTATGGTTATGACAGAGGACGTTATGTATTATGCAGACAGCAGTGGAGAAATTATTCAGATCCTTTACCTAAGTAAAAGCTCCACTGCAGCAATATAACAATAATGAATATGTACTTAAGTAAAGCTAGAGAAGTATTAACTGCTTGATGTAGTTAAATCATCTTTATGACATGATTTCAGTATAAAAAGTGAAGCATCAGTGCTGTAGTAGCATTATACTGTTTTAGCTTCTGGGGTAAATCTGATTCATAAATCTGTTTTGGGCTTTTTCTTTAATATTTGATTTTGCTGAGATATTGGATCATTTGACCATTTATTAAAATGAAACAATGTAGTTCAGAGGGAAGACCTCAGAAATATCACCCTTACTAAAAGGGTGCTTTTTATATACTGCTTTTTATAATGCGTACAATGACAAGCAAGTTGAAAACCACTTATCAATCTTTAAAAGCTTTTAAAAAATCCATTATATCAAAAATTCAACTTTAAAGTAACTAAAGCTGTCAAATTATTGCAATCAAGTTTTCAATATTTCCCTCTGAAATGTTATGTTGTTGATGTTACATTTACCTAGACCTCCTGGAAATGATTAAAGTAATGAAGGAGTATGTGGAGTGTCTGGGCATTGATGCCCCCACCTTTTGACCCCCACATCTGCAATATGTGAAATCTTCCAAAACACGCTACAGCTCGCAGTAACATTGAATCTTCATCATCATCATTATGTCACCATGGTAACTGTCATCGTTAAGGTAGGGGGCGAGACCATGCAGGGGCACAGGCATCATCTCTTTCAGTGACAGAGTAAAGACAGACAGTAAAATTGAAATGGTAAATTACAATTAAGGGATGAATGTATTTATGAATGAACCAGCCTTAGTTCATTCATGTTTATTTAGAATGCTGAAGTTGTTTGCCATGGTTAGTATTAAAGTGACAAGATTAAATAGGATACATGTGTCACGCATCATTCATTTAAAGTATTTTGCTGTTATTGGGAGCCTCTCACCACTGGTTATACAGCTCCATAGAAATATATACAGACTAGTAGCAGTTTTTTCCAAAGGAAAGATTGAATTAGACACATTATTTTGTTTGTGGATAATGCCTATTCATGCCTCATAGTTATGTTGAGATTTTCCAAGTATATTTTACTTGGTTAACTAAATCTCTTATCCTACCTGTCTCTCTCTTTCTCTGTCTATCTGTCTCTCTCATTTACAGCGACCCCCGGGGGGGAAGCACAGTGACAGTTCCAAAGAGGGCCTACTTGTGCCTTAACCGATCTCGCATTATAATTTTTGCCCAGGAGCTTGCCGCCCTGATGTTAACAAAGGAGGTCCTTGCACAGTCCACCCTGACAAGAAAGTCTGGGAAATAGGGCCTCCCAAAATACAGCTGGATGTGGCGTGCAGGTATGTAGTGTCTTGAGATTTGTAAGACGACAAAGTTTATGTGATTTTATAGAAAGCAGGATTATCTTGGATATTATTTCTTGCACACATATCAGGCTTCAGCCCTTATCTGCACTATTAGGCTGCTTCTGTAGACTTGCAAAAAATGTGCCCCTAGATTTCCTCTCAGCTCTAAGAGTTTTTGTGCAACAACTCTGCCAAAATTTCCCAAACGATAAAATACAATTGAAGGGCTGACCTGAAATAATCCTGGCCTTGTTACAGGTGTGTTAAAGGCTGCCCATATAGGCGGCTACTCTTTAACTGACTGGCTTCATTATATCTTTGTTATATTCCACTCTTTATGACATGATCACCTGTGCAAGCAGCAAGACCATCAAAGCTATAATCTCAAGCAAGCGCATTTAAGTATATGCTTATACTTAAATTTGACTAAATACACTTGAAGATGTTCAACTTTAGCACACACAAACACACCAATTACACTTGAAATTCTCTTTTTATAGCCTACTATTTAATTACAACTTAAATTTAACTAATAATTAACACACTTGAGGTGTACTGATCATTAGTCCGGCCAAAAGTGTACTAAAGTATGCTAATATTTAACATACAAATATTTTTCACCAGTGTAGACATAGCCTACATGAGTCAAAGCCGTGATGTGAATCTTTGGTTTATGAGAAGGGAGGAAGAAGCGCACACTCTGCGCACCTCTCTGCTCCGCCTCCTCCCTCTCCTATTCCTGGCTTTCTCTTGGGGGGTAACGGACTATTATTGGCACCTATCTCGGGCTTCTTTTGTGCTTTGACAGCAATTTAGGACTCAGATGAACTTTTGCAGAGCACCTGAAATTGTAGACGCTTCAACACAAACCTGATGGAGAAACTTTGGACTTCATCAAACCAGAATATGATTTGTTAAAATGACCTTTTCGGATTTGTGACAGATGCGGCTACGCAAAGTGAATACCAGCTAATCAAACAAGCGGAAGATACAATCAGGAGGAAGATATTGTCTTTGCCAATTAAATATATTCTACGACCTGTGATCAGTTATTTCGATCAACCTTCTCCTGAAATGCAATTCTGCCTCCTCGATGCTCAATATTCCAGCAACAGGACGCCGGCCGGAGTAGGTGTGTAGCAGCAACCAAAAAAGAGAAGAGCAGGGATTTATTAGAACATTAGTATTTCATAATCAATGCACTTCGTCTTTGGAGGACAAAATTGGAGGAGGGACACAAAACACTCCACGGAAAGCATAAGGAAGATGATTACCGCCACTATTCTCCTTCTCTCCACTCTCTCTCTTACAAGTGAGTTCTTCGTTCTTTAAATTTCACATGAAGGTGATATATAAAAAATAGAGGCTAGGCTGTTGTTTACAAAGCGTTTCCACAGGTTCGATGTTACAGCTTACATCGGATAAGTCATTTTGAGCTGTCTGCCTATCCGAGGTAAGAGTTAACTTGTTTTTCAGATAGATATTTCAGTCTTTCATTTTTATTGTTAGAGTTCATGTGACTCAGAATCAATGCCAGAAGTTAATTTACCTTGGAAAAAATCCCTCCCCACCTTATGTAAGTTGTTTCTTTTTTATGTACACACATATGGGGCTACCAATCCATTAATTAGTTAAAATAACAATTAAAGATTAAATAGATTTTTAAACCTTCAAAATTCCTTTATTTTGCTTTTTTTTTTAAATTGTTTAATTATTTATTTGTGTACTACTTGACTTCTGTTTGAATACACACCTGCTGGGTGACACCTTGTGGCAGACTGAAGGTTACAACATAAACTTAACCATAGAAAATGGAACTTTTGATGTTTGCTTTTAATGTTTGTCAGAAGCAACATTTCGTAATAACTTATTTAGAGAGCTACTTTGACATGTTTTGACCAGCTCTGCCCAAACCTGTGATATTTCTAATGAGCTGACTCGAACCAGTTGGCAGGTTATGAGTAAATGAATCAACAACAATGACAACAAAGATCATTTTCATTATCATATTACATTAAGTCATTATTATCTTGAAAGCTGAAACGTTTAACCTTCCCACAAACGTAAAAAATAGCTATAACATTTGCAGGAAATTATGTATAATATTTGTGGGATTTTTACATTAACACACTCGACAAAGGTCCAGAGGGACCGAAACGTTGTGATTATTCTATTAAACTGGTGATGCTGAGCAAGAGTAGTATGCAGGATTTTTCTTTTCAAGCTATAGTTTGTCGCCCTATAAGCACCTACCTGAAGAGACAACTGGATGTGCAAACACCTCCTTAAAAAAGTTGGATTTTTACATTAAAAGCTGCAGATCTGTATTACGTTTGTGAATGATTAAGTTTGTGGGCAGTTATCACATAAGTGACTATTATCAGTTTTCTAGAGTCTTCCATGGCTCGAATGAATGTTAAAGCTGGATTTTAACAATGCCTTGATGTACTTCATGGGCTAGCTGTAACACTTTGTCTTGTAGGGGAATAACTATTGTGGCACACAGCAGTATGATGTCTGATGCATGATGTGGTCAGTTCACTACCAACCTGTCTCAACTGCTTTAATATAATAGCAGATAGGGAGCAGACTGCATCCTGCTGCACAGTAGAGCTTCTGTGAGAAAGTGGGTGTGGCCTAGCAGAGAGAGAATGACGATTGCTAGTCCCTGAGGCATGCATGTGAGAGTGAGGGGAGAAAAAGGACTGACACATGTTTTTGGCTGCCGAAGAATAAAAGAGGAGTGCTCAAGGAACATCAAGAGTGGGCAGATTGTTTTATGTATTGTAAATAAATAAGTAAGTAAAGCCTATTTGTATAGCACCATTGACATCTACTGGTCACAAAGTGCTTTAGATCAAAATGATAATAAAAAGCACAGGGCTGACAGTTAAAATCATAGCAACAAAAAAAAACCCGAGTACATTTATGCAGAAAATGCAAATGTCAGAGATACAAAAGCTAAATAAACAAGACAAGAAGTCATTAGTGGTGCAGTAATGCAAATGCTTGTCTGAATATGAGAGGCTGATTGGGAGTGTAAGGGAGCTCAGCAATGTACTGGGGTGATAGACCATGTAGGCCTGTAAAAGGCGGGTTTGTCTCAGGGATTGGGAGTCAACCGGTTAGGAGTTCGATCTCTGAACACAACAACCCCTAGCTGCTGCTGCTGCTTCATCATGGGATTAGTTCATTCTGATGGTCACTTTTTTTGCATACTGCATGCAACAGTAATATGCGGTATGACTAACACTCAGTGGTTAATTTGCTGTATGCTAAGCTGGTTTTTCGTTCTTGGAATGCGTAAGTAAACAACAGCCCAGCTGATGACAATTGCAGCTACAGTGTAGCATCCAATAACTGTTTGTAAAAAGCTGAGAAAAGAGATTCCTTTTAGTTTTCATGAAATTGAGAATCAAATAAGAAAATGAGAGGTATCTAGGTATTTGTGTGGGTTGGTCTGATTGTGATTATACCCCCTGTGCTTAAGCACGGTACAGGACAGCTTTGCTAGTGTGAGTGCGCCCTAATTTTCCAATCTCTTCAAACAGTTCAAGATGACTCACCATCAGCTCATATGCAACTGTGCAACACTGTGGTATGGTTAATACTGCTCTGATTATTTTAATTAGTCCCATAGCTGAGAACAGCTAAGAATGTGCGGTTAGTCTTTTTCTGTCACTATTTCAGTGCACTTGAAAGCACCGCTGACTTTGGAACAACCTTGGAACGGAAAGGGTAGATCATGTTATTGGTGACAGAGTTAAGGCAAATTAGTTTTCTCAAAATGTGTTTCATTTGTTGGCTGTGGCTCCTTAGTCTATTAAAACAAACATTTTGTTGCCATCAGATGTAGATCTGTGGCAGCTTTAAGATCTTGTCACCTGGTTGTTATGGTACGAATATGGGTGTTGGTTGGCTTTGTTTCGATAGTTGGATGGATGGATGGATGGATGGATGAATACTTTATTGATCCCGAGGGAAATTCAAAGCATCCAGTAGCAGGTTTTGTGGTTGTCTTGTATAACTATCTTTAGTTTTGAACAGCACTACCTTATAAAATGATTTTGTTTACCACAGTCTCTGTATTGTTTGCCTCTAGCAGGAAATTCACCATCATAGAGATATTTACCGCCATAGTTCCTTAAGTGGTTGTCCAAACGTTGTTTTTTGGAACATTTTCTGTTGTTTGAATGTTTCTCCACATTCCTTGATCCAACATGTTGACAGTAGCTCTTTCTATGCCAGTGACTTGAATTTGAGTCGGTTAAAGTACTCTTCCGTGATCAAGAATCTCATCCAGACTTAATTCAGGCCCTATAGTGCTTTCCTTTGGAGCCCGGATGGCGCACAGCTTTGAATGATTTGCATTTTAATTTCTGCTTCAACATTTGCATACTCACGGCTTTGGCTAACATTCTTAGCCTGGTGTGATAACTGTTCAAAATTTCTCCTGGTTCTTGCAACAACTTTTGGAAATTGTACACTTGATACTGGATGTTTTTCTTGGGAAAAGTATGCATCTTAAAATAGCAGTTTCAAAGTCAATCTAATAGTACATAAAGCATACTGTCACCAGCCACCATGTAAAAACAGCCTATAAATAACAACTGTTATACTGATTTGCAATTTTTAATGTTAAAATCCCTCAAATGTACTGAAAGTTCCACAGATATAATAACAGTTTCCTACTACAAATGTAATACGTAATTCCTACACATTCCTACTTTAAGCTGAGTACACATGGTAGTGTATCTGCATTTCATGTTTGTTATGGAGATGCATGCTGGGGTTAACAACACTTATTTCACTTCCTGTTTTGCGAATTGTCTATAGGCATCAGAGCAGAGAACGCAGAGGAGCGGCTGGTGAACTACCTATTGGGTCCAGAGCGCTACAATAAATTGATCAGACCAGCAGTCAATAAGAGCCAACAGGTCACCATTTCAATACAGGTGTCTCTGTCTCAGCTCATCAGCGTAGTAAGTATGATAAATACTTTTGGACACAAATACAGATTACTATGTATCGGAAAATCTTTGGTGCTCAAACACAAATGCTGAAAGAAATTATTGTGACAAAATGTTTGAAGTCATGTTTAATTTATTTAGCTGACTAATAGGACACATGCTTCATCAAGTTTAGTATAAACATATCTTTGTATCTTTGTAACAATGCATTGTCTCTACTTGTTCCCGATCAGGACTTGACATTACACATTTAATATAGGTCTTTATCGTTTGCTCGATAATCATTATGTTCCTACTGTAAGGGCTGTGTACTATGGAGCGCCGATTGTAAAGTTGCACACAATACAAATAACAGCAACATTTAGCCATAAAACAATTTTTAAAAGTCTCTTTTTATTCACATGTAGAGAAACATTTGTGAACTTTGTCATATTTAGTTGTTGTGAATATAAAGTTAAGATAATTAAATTGGCAAATAGAAATGAAGAGTTCATTTGCAAAAGCAGTTAACTCCATTTAAAAAAATGTCATAAAAAGTTTTTTTTTATTGTTTGTTTCAGGTAATATCATTCAGACTGAAGATGTGTGGCTTTGACTGAGTTCCCCATAGACTTTATTGGGTTTTTGCACCAGAACAGGTTTTGGAACACATAACTCTCTATTTAAAATGTTAATGAAAACTATCAGGGCAATGTTTTTCAGAGTGGCTTTTATCTGTTTTTGCAAATGAACTCTTCAAATGTTAAATATGATAACTAAATGTTTAATGTTATATATAAATGTTACAAATACATGTCCTGATTCTAAATATTTAGCTGCATTTCTAAATATTTTTGCTACGTTTCTAAATATTTAGCTTATTTATAGTCCCTCTAAAGATTGAATGAAGCAGAGAGAGAGAATGAAGCATGAAGCAGGACAATCCTGGGCCTGATCTGTCAGTGATTTGTTCCAAGGTGAGGAGGTGATGAACACAATTATGAGAATGATACATTTTCTCAGGGCATTGTATGTTCAAGGACTATCTCAGGGAGCTTGATTTATTGCTGATAACCTTCTGCTGCATAACAATGTAGATTGCTCAGCAAAGGCAGAGTGTTGGAGCGCTTTTGGTCCATCTGAGTGTAAATTGCAGTTTTCCTTGCACAAATGAAGAGCCAGAAAGCAACTTTTTCCCAGTTTTAGAAGATGAGAAGATAATGGATGTTGTGGCATTTTTGGTTGGCATCAATTCACACCGGAATAAGCTGAAATTAAAGCTACAGGGAAAGTACATTACAGTTTGTGATCTGATGACTGCTGTCAAATCCTTCCAGTGGAAGCTCAAGGTGTTTAATTCCTTAAACACCTTGAGTTTCCTGCAGGGAGACTGTGCACACTTCCCATCAGTGAAAGAAGAGGTTCAGGGTGAGAGAGATGTTTCTGCTTTTGTTCACTTTATTGACAAGGTGATTGTAAACTTCTGCAAGCATTTAATCAGCTACATTTTTGGATCTGTTAAGAAAAACCTTGTTTAAAGAATTTAACAATTTCTTATAATTGCTGCCAATAATAATTAATGGTCAATATATAACTCTGACACGTAGCGTTTAAAATGGTTACTGCAGTTACAATTCAAAACAATGAAGAGAGCTGTCTCCCCCACCCCCTCCTCCCTACAGCTGATGTGCACACAGCACTCTAACCTCTCTCCATTTTTTAAAAGCATCTCCAATATTTATCCTAGTTTTACCACGTTTCTGGTCATGGAGCTTGTAAGAAAAATGGAGAGGCTTTTAAGGTCAACATTTAATTGATTTTTTTTTATTGTTTTCTGCAGAATGAGAGAGAACAGATAATGACTACCAACTTGTGGCTTTTTCAGGTAAGCTGAAATATTTACTGCTGAGTGCTCACACAGCATTTGATATACAGTATGTGAGTGTTGTGAGTAAGGAAATAGATAAAAGCTCACTCTGCAGGAGTGGAATGACTACCGGTTGAGATGGGACCCAGACAAGTACGACGGAATCAAGAAACTAAGAATACCATCCAAAAACATCTGGCTTCCTGATATAGTGCTCTACAACAAGTAAGCACTTGTGCTGTATTTCATACCACTAACATGAATTTGATGTCGGTTCTCTCATACTGTGTGTGTGTAAAAAAGGTTTTGGGCCAGACTTTAATAATTCAAAGCACATGGTCTAAAGCACATGAAGTGTAAGGGTGTGTCCTACTTAATTTGCTTGTTAAGCAACACATGACCTGGACATCAGTGAGTCCAACGTAGGTGTGGTTTTGCCGTAACATGAATCAAACCAATCAGAGCGTCAGCTCTCACTCCCTGTAAGAACTAGTGTGCCTGCAGGTAAGCACATTACTATTTGCACTTTCTTTTTCCAAGCTAGACCAGGCTCTGGCCAGCTCATGTAACCTCTCTCCTTTCATTTTGCCCCCAAGCATACCCAACACTATATAAATATATTGATTGCAGATTGAATTTATATCCACTGAATCATTTATTTACTAATTTCTGCTGCTGGAATCCATAGTTCTCTATTGTGTGCCTAATGGACACTGGACAGCCTATCTTTGGGCTTGATTATCGGTGGCACAGTGTTATGTTTAAGGATCATAATAAATGTGAGTGCATGTGTTTCTGTGTATTATAAAGAGCTTACATCAGAGTTAGCACACTTGATTGAGGAACAAAAGCTTGCAATCTGTTAGCTTACTGTCCTAATTTTAAAAAAAATCTAGTTGTATCAGCAAATGCACCGATATTGTTAAATGGACTTGAGCTAGACATTCTTCCTTCCATACACATTCACATGCAGCTGACATTACCCTAACACATAGGTAATCATGACGTTTTGTTGATGTGGTACAGTGAAATATGATCTAGCATTCAAATATAATGTTTTATTCTCAAAATTAACCAGATGTTTTAATGTTGTTTTGGTGTGTGACTTCCTGTCCTGCTCTGTCAGCTCTGTCTGCAAATTGATGCGCCCTGCTCCAGCTAAAAAGGATGCCTTGCGTATTTGCAACAGAGGGCTCTGGATTACCGAACTGAAACAGAGCTGAGGCGCAGCCAGTGGAAGCACACACAGTAAAGTGAAACCTGCTGTTGTTGCAGAGCGGAGACGGACCGAACATGTATCCGGTGGAATTCAGCTGTAATTAGTGCAACTTTGTTAATTGTAGAGGAAACGAGAACATGCTATATATTAGGGGAAAGACCGTGCTGAAGCATTGGCTGAATTTATTATCACCTCATGAGCTTTTTATATACATATTTAAGTGAGCTAAAAATGTCATGTTTAATTGTTACTCTGAATACGACTCACTAATCTTAAATCTTTTCTAAAAAACATTTGCAGTGCTGATGGTGTGTACGAGGTTTCCTTCTATTGCAATGCGGTGGTATCCAACACAGGAGACATTTTCTGGCTTCCTCCAGCCATCTACAAGTCAGCATGTGCCATTGCGGTCGAGAACTTCCCCTTCGACAAACAGAATTGTACTCTTAAATTCCGCTCTTGGACCTATGACCACACAGAAGTGGATCTAATCCTCCCGAGTGATTTTGCAAGCCGTGATGACTTCACGCCAAGTGGAGAGTGGGACATTGTCTCGCTCCCAGCACGTAAAAACGAGGACCCCAATGACATCACCTACTTAGATATTACCTATGATTTTGTGATCCAGAGGAAGCCACTATTCTACACCCTTAACATGATCATCCCATGTATGCTTATCACTTCTCTGGCTATCCTTGGGTTCTACCTACCATCAGATTGCAGGGAGAAGATGACATTGTGTATCTCAGTGCTCCTTGCCCTAACTGTGTTTTTGCTGCTGATATCAAAGATAGTGCCACCCTCCTCTTTTGCAGTGCCACTTATAGGTAAGTCATATATTTATTTATGTGTGTGTGTGTGGGGGGGGGGGGGGGGGGGGAGTGTGTGTGTGTGTCAGTGTAAAACTGTGGAGACTTAGGAAAATATGGAAGGCCATTCTCTCAAGCATAGTTCTAATATAGTGAAATCTCATAATCTTTGATATATTAATCAAAAACATTTTTGTTCTTAAGCAATTCCTTTAGTCAGATTTTGCCTTAAAAGAGTTGTCTTTAAGAGTTAAGTGAACAAAAAATTTTGGCAAACTCTTATGAGAAACAAAAAAGGATCTGAAAGTGAAAAACTAAGATTTTAAGATGAGATTTAACTACTGCAAGCAAAGAAAATGAGACTTTCAGTCAACTTAACAACAGGCTGGAGCTGAGGCGGGTTTTAAGCATGTCCTGATATCTCAGGACATGTGAGATGTGATGTTTCAAGGCATCTCACAACTCCCCTCTCAGTGTCTCAGGGGGTCCCCCACTTTGGGAACCACTGATGTAGCGTCTGGAGTAGAGTCAGACCTGGACCCCTGAGACATTTGACAATTTGGTGAGTGACCATCTTGTCTTCGTTGTACTGTATATCTTTTCCACAAGTGTTTGATAGCTGCATTTGATGAAATAAATGCGTATATCTACCTTTCTCTAAAGATTGAACATAACATTGGCCCCAAAAATCCTATATCGGTCTGGCCTCACTTTCAGTCAGACTACTTACTTCCAGTTCATTTGTATGATTCTAAGAAAAACAAGGATCATAATTCCTTTTTTTAAAGGATTTAAATATGAAGAAGTGAAGAACTTGTTAGTGTTATTGACAGCAACTTAACAGCATTTAGAAGTGCGCCAAAGTAGAAGCATAGTAAGCTGTCATGATTTGGTCTGTTTAATTTTTGTATTTCAGAGTTTAGATTTCTTTATCTTGCTTTAGTTTCCATTTTTCGCTGGTGTTTGCTTCCCTTGTGTGCTTCCTAGTTTAGTCTTAAGTGTTTCCTGTTTTAATTTTGTATCTCTTTATGTTCTAGTGTGTATTTTTGTTGTTAAATTCTTGTTCTCTGTGGCATTACTGTTCCCTGATTTATGTTTTAGTTCTTGTCGTGTCTCCAGGCCTGTATTTCTTACTGCCTCTGTGTGTTTCCCTCCTGTTCTGATTGCCCTGATTGTCCTCACCTGTGTCTTGTTGGTCTCACCTGTGTTTGATTACCCTGTCTATTTAGGGTGCATCCGGATTGTCCCTCCTATCCCCTTTCACTATCCACTTTACCTTAACCCCGGGAAAATGTCATGAGGTTAAGGAAAGATGTTAGGAGAATTCATAAAGGACTTAGGGAAAGGCGATCTCGTTGCTCTGACAATCCGACCACATTTTCCACTAGGTGACGTCATTAAAATGCGACGGGCCGGCAGAGGTTAATGACGTGGGTCCGCCGTGTTGAAACTACAATGTTCTGAAAATGGACTACTAAAAGCGCATCTAAAAAACTTTCCCCTGTGCCTATCCTAATCCTAATTACCACTAGGAATGGAAATAAAAGGCATATAGGTTACAAGGAGTAACAAAAGTGAAACCATCAGCTTCCTGTCCACTCAGAAATCAACATTCATCCAAAATAGCCTAAGTATGATTGTATGAAATTAATTAAACATACATTAATGCAAGATATACATAAACATGATGTTTAAGGCATACAAATGAACAACTGCACAAAGCATTCTTAAGTGAGTGAAATATATTGAATAAAACATCATTCGGCTAAAGATGTCCGTTATATGATCTGTGTCACTTTACGATCATCATTAATTTTCGTGAACAGTTGGATGCGCGACTCGCTTTAAATGTTGCGGCCGCAAGGAATTGCGGGGCGGCATATCTCATCTCCTTTCGTAAAGGATGGTCCAGTGTATCCTGTGCTAAATTAGGTTATAAAGGAAGCATTGACCCACCTTTCCTTTGCTTATAGAGAATTCAAACGGCTCTTATTATGGCCACTTAAATGCTTCCGGGTCATTTCACTCAGTTAGGAACCTTCCTTAGCAAAAATGACAATTCAAACGCACCCTCTGTGTTTCTTCCCTTCTGTGTCAGATCACTGTAAATTGTTAGTTGGCAATCGTCAGTTTACCAGTGTCTCCTTGTGATTCCTCGTGGCTCCTTGTTTTCTCCTGTTGGATTTTGATTGTAAGTTTTTGATTGCCTTTTTGGGTTTTAGGTTCTGCACTTTGGGTCCAGTCCCTTATAATTTCCTGAACTATGACAGTAAGCATTGCATAGTGAATGGGAATAGAATGGCACATTTGATCTTTTTTTCTCTTTCTCTTATTCTCTAAGGTAAATACTTGATGTTTGCCATGGTGCTGGTTACTTTCTCAATTGTAACCACAGTCTGTGTCCTCAATGTGTACCATCGCTCCCCATCCACCCACCACATGCCTTACTGGGTCAAACACCTCTTCTTAGTTCGCCTGCCCACAATCCTCCTCATGAGGCGTCCAGGCTCTTCCAATGTCCATGGTAGACTCATTCAAAGGTTAGTCAAGAAAAGCATTTCCCAGAGTGGAACAGTGAAGAAGCAGTACTCCAACAACAGACTATGTGGGATACCAACAGACTCTGACTCTTTCAATGTGTCTGACGACTTGTCAAACACATTTCGCTGGAAAGTCGGTGACATCCAAGATGATGACTGTGGGTATCCAGACTCCCAGAGGGATTTGGCAGTTAAGTGGGATGCAGATCTGGAGGAGGCAGTGGATGGAGTCAGATACATTGCTGAACACATGAAGACAGAAGATGATAATGAAGGGGTGAGGAGATAAAGTCATGTGACAAATTAAAAATGATAAGCTCAATGGATGAAGGAAGCCTTACAAAAGCTGATTCAGCATATTAAAGGGATACTTCACCCATTTGCTTTAAGCTTTGTATCATTAGAAACCTGGATGTATTTTTGAATGGTCATGCATCCCGCCCTCATTTTCCCCTGAGACAGGAAAGATCTGTATTTCTTTTCTGAAAAGGAGCCTCCAATGATGTAAAAATCTTCATTTTGCGTCATCGGTGGCTGCTCTGGTTAAAGGGGGTGAAACTACATCACTAGTTACTCATGTTTTCAACCCACCCAGCGCGGTCGTGGCGGTGCGGGCGGTGCGGGCGGTGCGGACGGCCCGTCAGCGTTGTTACAAAAGCTTGGCTGGGCGCTCAGACCCTCAGCGGACCCTTTTCCACGGTTGCACAATATCGTCACGCCGACCGCAAGAAGCATAACTTAGGTTTTAGAGTCTGTTTGCTGCCCAGAATTTCCAAGATGCTAATTCCTCCATAATTCTAATTCTTCCGTGCAGCATAGGTTTTTAAACAATGTTGATGATTGTTCCAACACCACGGCATCAAAGAAACAATGTCCTGTTTTGATTTGTTTCAGAAGTTGGGAAATTCCAAGTTACCGGTTAAAAAAGAGAGAGAAAATATGAAGACCGTTTCCTTAAATACGGAACACATAAAGAACAAATCTTTCTTTGAAAAGAAATATGCCGAGCTGAATAAGCAGCAAGTTTTCTTCAGAAAGGCAATGTCTGTTAGTGAGCGGGTCCTGAAAGTATTTTTTTTAATTGTTTTTATTGTCATCATACGATAGTACAAAGTAAAAAGCTTCATTTTAATGTGCAAAAAAACAAAGGAATCCACAGCTACAAACAACAAACAAATTACAGAGGTACAATGTTAATGTAGAAAACAATTGCAGCAGGTTCCCCCTTAACATTCTTTGAATTGACTTGAGCAATGAATGGAGGCAAATTTTTTATATGGTAAATGGACTTGAGCTTATATAGCACTTTTCTAGTCTTCTGACTACTCAAAGCACTTTTACACTGCAGGTCACACCCACACATTGATGGCAGTAGTATGAAGTATCATCCTTCAGAAGTAACTAATCCCATTCATACACCACCACCGAAGCAGCAGGAGTAATTCAGGGTTAAGTGTCTTGCCCAAGGACACATTGCCCAGCTGGGGATTGAACCCTTGACCTTCTGGTTGAGAGGCGATTACTCTACCAAATGAGCCACAGCCGCCCAAATAGTAATTGGTCACTTACAATCTGTGATGGTGTCTGCAGCACTTGTGATGATGACAGCTGTCTCTGCATTTTATACTCTTATATATTGATCTCACCATTAACTAGCCATCTTTTTAATGATAAAATTGGTATTCAAAGTGAATCTCATACAACATATTTTACAGTATTTAATAATGATAATTAATATTAGTAAACATGCTATCTGGGCAGCAGTAGCTGTAGGGACTTGGGTTGGGAACCAGAGGGTCGTCGCTTCAAGTCGGACCAAGTCCGGAAATTGGCCTGGTAGCTGGAGTGGTCCACTTCCTGAACACTGCTGAGGTGCCCTTGATCAAGGTACAAGCCCCAAAAAACTGCTCTGGAGCGTTCTCCAGAGAACCCATTACATACTTGATGTTATGGCATGGTGGTAATGTTCAGGTTTATTAGCCAATGACCACACAAACTTATGGAGTTAGTAATATACTTCAGTCAGATGTGGTCCTCATCGAAACTTGTTTGTTTGATTTCAGGTAATAGAAGACTGGAAGTACGTTGCCATGGTGATTGACCGCCTTTTCCTATGGATCTTCATTCTGGTCTGTGTGGTGGGAACTCTGGGGCTGTTCTTGCAGCCGCTGTTTCAAAGCTATAACACCCCCATTGCTGATGACACAGAGTAAGTGCAATACATACTCTGGAATACAGATTAAGTATAATGCACACACTTTCTTTCTTAAAAATATTGTCATTTCAAATAAGTCTTTCAAATGTCTTCCGAATAAACCATTTGTTATGTACCTGAGATTTAGCAGCCACTGAAACATGTGTCTTCAAATACATTCACCTATTGCTGCTTTACAACAAAAGCCTAGCTTATCTGCAGATTTTTTTTATTGCAAAGCAGGAATAAAAATAGTGATCTTAGCTAACTTAACAAATTCAGAGGTCATTAATTTCTGTTTTAATTTACCTTTTTTCTTGACATAGGTATGGAGACTTCTAGTCTTTTGTGACATGAGGATGATCACAGCCAAATTAATGTCTTTGCTGGTTGGAAATTATATGGAATGAGCCCTGTCAACACATCCAGTAACAACAGTCATGGACATTGAACAAGAAAAAAAATATATATATATATTTTCTGCATGGCTTTTATTTTCTCATGGGCTAGGCTTCGAATTCAAGTTTTGCTGTCATCACCGATACAGAGCAGCCCTGGTGTGACTTATTAAGAAATGAATTCATAAGAAGTAACAAAGATAACGGATTTAAAAATCCTTTAAAAGAGACTTTGGGGAACATTTAAGGTAAAACACATTTGATAACCCATTATCTACACTCAGAGCACAGCTAACATTAGCATTCTGCCACTTTCTATTTGATCTTCATGTTTAAGAATGACAGCTACACATCAAAGGTGCTTCAATGCTCATCTACAACACATCTTTACAATACCGAGGTAAAACTATGGAGCTATTATTGTGACAAAACTATTTGAATATGCATACACAGATCCATAAATGCGTAAAAAGATCCACAAATGCACACACAGATCCACATATGTTTGCAGATCGTCAGACACAAATTTGAAGATATGTGTACACATTTGCACGGCAGGAGTGCTGCAAAAGTCACGTGTAAAATGACAGCCAATGGAGAGGTCCGCCTCAGTTGTAAGCGATCATTTGTGTGTATTTTCAGGATTTACAGCTGAAAAAGTTCACTGCCATTAATAAATAAGTAAATATTTTGAAATTGGTCTACATATTTGCAGATTACTTTACACATTTGTGGATCTGTGTACACATACTCAAATAGTTTTGCCACAATAATAGCTCCATATAAAACTCACTAGATGTTTTATGCCCACAATGTAACGTATTGTGATTTAAGTTTTATTTTGCAAACATTAAAAATAACTAAGGTATGCTAACATCGCTGATACAGTAAGGTGAAAATAGTTTTCTTTTCTCAGGCTAATATAAATGTGTTTAAGATTAGGGTTAATATGTATACCCTATATGTATGTGCACCTAATACTAGTCTGCCCTATTTTTTTGTTCCTTTATTTTTAAATAATTGTATCTTGTTTTTCTATAAATATTATAGGAATGCTGTAAATATTTTTTAAAAAAGGCATTAGCAAATGGACATTTTAATGAAATGTTTGATGTAATGGTATTTGTTCAAGAACATGCTCTTGCTGTTTATGTTGATTTTACTATACAATGATTCATTATATTTAGAAGAAGTATTGTTCAATATTTGTATGAAAAAATGATCCAAACAAACGGCAGGTTTATTTTTTGATACAAATCACACTTCATGCAGCTAAGCAAAACTTTACACATTCTTAGTAAGCAATACAACCGTCTGACTTTTTATTTCATTTTATAAGCTAATTTTAAGAATTGGCATCTGGTTTGTTTCCAAAAACAAGTTATCAAGACATTTCTTTTGGTAATATAAGTCACTTCCGCCAGACCAGGGGCTTCTGATTGCATGGCAATCTTGATATCATTTTTATAACCTCTGAAGTTGACATTGTCATGGAGTCAACTTCCTCTTGCACAGATTCTAACAGAACATAAAAGGCAATTTCAGATTATTTCTTCCTTGTAAACCAAGGATTAATAACCACAAACCAGTAAATTGTTTTTTCTTGCTGCTGCTGCTTCATTGCTCTTTACAGACCTAACTCTAACGCTTTTAACTTTGCGTACACATGCACATGTGACTGCCTAGCGTCCCCTGTGTCTGTTTGTTGCGTCAGCTGTGCACATCCTAAAAAGAATTGAGGCAACGCGGACACAAGATGAAGTGTGCACATGACCAATAGGGTAAAGATGGCAGGGGGGATGTAACAGAGTCAACACAGCAGTGGGAAAAACAATGGTAGTAGGTTTTGCAAACAAACTGTTTAACCAAGTCCACAACTATTCAGTGTCTACAATGTGTCATGTTACTGCATAGTAAAAAAAACTTCCTTGTCAAAATAGCTTGGACAGATAAGTTACATTTTACAAGTCGATGTGCAAAACTAAAATAGGTGCCTCACTTCACCCTGTAAACTGAGAACTTTCAACAGAATGTGTCCATGGCTGCATGTGTAATTGTTGAATTTTCTTTCTATTCATATCTGATTACATTATTATTTTTTTATTTTAAATTGATTTAACCTGGAGAACCTCATTGAGGTTAAGAATCTCATTTACCAGAGTGTCCTGGCCAAGAGGGGCAGCAGCACAACAAAAAGTTACAGATATGAAACACAGAGTAATTACAAACACACTTTAACATGTCCTGAGTCACAGAGCACAAAGTCATTAGTCTCTACAACCTGAAGCATCTTCCTCCAACACCTTCAATCTACTTTTAAAATGATAAATTATGTTGAAGAACTAAACAAAGAGGAATTTACTAGGACTCTTTTCATTCTTTAACAGATGCTTTAATTGAGACATCTATGGACATATTTAGCTTAAAGTCACCAGTTAACAGGGTTACAGGTTAAATGTTAATGAAACTGAGTGCAGAGGTTGTTGATGTTGCTATTATGTTAATTATCTTAACTATCTCAGAATTATTATAATCGTAACCTTCTACATGCCTCATGTCTGTTGTTTCCTGCACATCAGGTAGCCCGAGAGCTCAGCGTATGGGCTGGGCTCTCTGGTGTGCCCTCGAGAGGTATCCTCCAGTAACAGATGTAGCACATACAGTAGTCAAGGATATATACAATTATGTTATTGTTTATGAAGCGTAACATTATCAAGGTTAAACAACAAGTATACATCAGGCCTAAAGACATCCTACCAATGTACCAAGAATGTTGCTTTATTATAATGGCCAATATCTGCATTATCAAGATTCTATACTTTACTACTTTTTTCCCAGAGCTTTGTTAAACATCTCTATCAGAAATCTTCCAGAAGTGTTGTAAATATTATTTTTTTTCTTTCATTTTTATGTTGGAAAATTGATATTATACTCCTTTTTCCTACCTCGCCTACCTGCTTGTTATATGGTATTTTCTTAATGTACCATATCATATCATAATTGTAGTAATACCAATCAACAATAAATATGACTCTTACTTGGATGTGTTTTATGTTCTCTACGCCCTACATAAAACAACTGTGGAAGTATTTAAAGGGATACTTCACCCGCTGAAACATGAATCTGTATTGACATTGGGTCATATATGTAGTAGAAATGTGAAATACATTTTGAAGTTGGTGCCTTCTTGACCGAGAAAAGGCAGAAAGTCTCTTTTTGGCTCATGTGGATGAAAGACACCAACTCCCAGAATGCACAGCACCACAGTCCACTCCCACTGAAGCTAGGGCTCTATTTACAGACATTTACGGCTGTTTCCTCAACTTATTCCGAGATTTCTTCCAGAAGAAATTGGTATCTTGGAAATTCCTGGCAGAAAAAGTTACGCTAACGCCTGTTAGCCAGTCCCTCCAGGAAGTTGCGATGTCAAGATCGCAACAATTAACGCAAATTCAACCAATCCCCATGAATTCTGGGTGACCTTGCAATTTTGTCCTTTCTGCAAATTTGACCAATCATAGCAGTCCCCCGCGAAAATGGCGAGCCATACCTCACCAAAGTTTGGTGACCATTGACCAAACTTACGTCCTTGTTTACATATGCAGATGCAGACATGTCCGACACAAACGTCGCACATTTACCTACAAAAATAACAGCTGAGGACCGTACATGGCAATTCCCAGAGGCTCTGCACGGAAGCAGGGGTAAACTTTTTTGCACACTGTGCAACGTTGTGGTGGAACACAAACGAAAGTCATCGATCTACCGCAAAACACACCAGGAACTAGTATTGCAATTTTCGCTTCCTACTGCAATTTAATTGCAAAAACACATTTTAGGCGGCAACAATCCCCCAAAAAGTCTACAAAATCCTGGAGGGACTGGTTAGCATAGCTTCCAAGCAATATGGCGGATGTTGAGTTTCAAATCTGGGAGTGAGGTCCCACCCACTGATCTGTGATTGGTCTGTAGCTTCAGTGGTCGAAAATATGAGGAACTAGCGATGTAGTTTCACCCCGCTTACCACAACAGCTGCCGATGACGTAAAATGATGATTTTTGCGTCATCGGAGGCTCCCTTTCAGGGGAAAATGAGGGTGGGATGCACGACCATTCAAAAATACTACCAGGTTTCTAATGATACAAAGCATTATGCAAATGGATGAAGTATCCCTTTAAGAAAAAACAGTTTTAAAATGTGAAAATGATTCAAGTGTTTTTGTTTTTTTAAAAAGCTGTAAATTCTGTTACAACTGTCACATTTTCCCCAATTTCCCCTCACATCCCCTTCAAATGACAATTATTATTATACAGTGTTTGCAGCCCTGATCTCCTCAAGCAGGTTATCCCAAAGTCTACTGGCCTTGACCGCAAAACATGCAGCATCTTTTTTTAAGAATTTAGACCTTGAAACAACAAAGAGGGACCAATATAAGGATTTCAGGTGCTAGCTTTAAAGCTGTAGTATGTCATTTATTTCTGGGGTCATTGGGTAAAATCAAGCCAACATCCCATTTGACATCCTCAAAGAATCCAGGAGAACACCAGTGGAGGTCTCCGGCCACGCAATCCGTTTCACAGCGGATTACAGCGACTATACATTGAAGCGTAGATGACCCTGCTACCCGGTGATGAACCGAGCTCGAAGTCAAGGCTGTGAGGCTTTCTTGCTCTACCCAGCAGTCATCAAGCTAATCCACGAATCGGAACATCTCTTCCAAGATCTTCTCGAGGCAGAGAAGTTTCTGACTTCACTCGAGGACAGTCGTGCTATCTGACCGGTGGTAATTATGAACATGCTCCTGTACACTTTCGACAACGATAGCCTACTGTACTATACATGCTGGCGAGACGTTATACTCAGAGGCGTTCGCTGACTGTCGGACTTTCTGTAATTAGCTCAATGCTTATTTAAAGACCCAAGATTTTCATGGGTGGGATTTTGGGAGTGGTGGTGTGGGGTTTGTTATGTGTGTTTTTAACAAATTTTGGAAATGATTGGGGGGAGGGACAGAACCTCGAGGAATGGACCAAAACAAAAACTTGTTGCATCAAATAACCGTGTTTACATTACCTGGCTCTTAGTATTATTCCATCCTGACAGCCAAGACTAACATCTCTCTAACGTCTTAGAATGCGTGTGGCCTAAATATTCCCCATAAACGCACAATTACAAAACAAAACAATCTTAGAGGCGCTGTGTGAGGTGGCCGCCGGTTGCAGCAGCTCCCGTTGTCCGTGTCGTTATATCATATTTTTTGATTAGTTATTATTTGTTTTTACTGTGTGTTTTTTGAGTATTAGTTTAACCCCACAATTTCCCAGTTTGGGATCAATAAAGTAATTCTATTCTAATTACAATGGATTTCCTGCAGAGGAAAAAAGTAGATCTGGCTTTTCTTCAAGAATCTCATTTACTGGAGAAAGATGTCTGTAGATTAAAGAATAAATACTATGATGTTATAGCTTCCTCTAAAACAAAAAACAGAGGAGTAGTGATCATTGCCAAACTTAGTTTTCATTTTACAGATCTGGGATCAGGGAGGGACTTGGAGGGTAGAGTGGCCTATATCAAAACTATGGTTAGTGACAGAAAGCTGGCATTCATATGTATTTATGCTCCAAACTTATTTGATTACAATTTCTTCGGCTATTGAGGTTATTAAGTTATTTGTTTTGCAAAGAGATAGATGGGATTTCAATGCTGTCTGGCTGCACACTTTGGACAGAACTGGAGCCAATGAGAGAAGAGAGCAGCGTCTTGCAACCTTAGCTCTAAGGAAATGGGAGTTGATGACAGCTAATCCTTCTGCAAAATAATTTACCTGCTATTCGGCACCACACATCTTTCTCACATATAGATTATATTTTCATATCAAAACATCTGTATGAGAACACGTCCGATTTCAATTTACAATTATTGAATAAAGAACCAAGCTCTTAGATTCAGGGCAGACTTCCTTATCCACAGGAGCAAACAGAAGTATTACCTCCACAGTGCTCTGCCAAGCTACTTACTAGCCTCTAAACTTAAAAGAAACAAATGACTTTCGACCATAACTGCAGTCCAATCACCCACAGGCGATCTGCTTACTGCCCCAATGATATCAACAATTGTTTTCTATCATTCTACTCTAAACTGTATTCCTCAGAAATAACCCCCAACGACCAAAGATGCTTAATCCCTCACAGCTAACACAGCTTCACCAATTCTACAATTCACTTAGCAGACGCTTTTATCCAAAGCGACGTACATCAGAGAGTAAGTACAACACAAGCAAGGATCTAGAAAAAAAGGGAACAAAGTCAGTAAGAGCAAATCAGCTTTGAGTCCGATTGGACACACAGGTGCTGACAGGCATTGCACAGAGGCAAAGCACAACATTGAGGGCAGTTCTTGAGAGCTCTAATCAGTATAGAAACCATCTTATAAGTCATCGTTATCAAACAAAAACCATCATCATTACCATCATCATCATCATCATCATCAATAATATGGAGACCATCATCATTAAGTTAGTAGGTATTTATGAAAGAGCTGGGTCTTTAGCTTTTTCTTAAAGGTGCAGAAGGACTCTGCAGATCAAATCGAGTTTGGAAGTTCATTCCACCACCGGGGGGCGACAGAGGAGAAGAGTCTAGTCAGAGACTTAGGACCCTGTTGTGAAGGTTGGATCAGACGCCTTTCATTGGCAGAGCGTAGTGGGCGGGAGGGAGTGTAGACCTGGATGAGAGAGTTCACCAGGATGCCCAATTGCTACTAGATGCCCCAAGAACTATTTGTGAACTCCATAAAGCTCTGGGGAACATGAACAAAGGGAAGTTACCTTGCCTAGATGGCATACCACCCGAGTTTTATCAGGACTTTTGGCCTCAGTTAAGCGCTCTCATTCTTGATATGTTTCACAATTGAAAAAGGCTCATTCTCCAATAACACTAACATAGCTCTTTCTGAAAAAGGACAAAGACCCTACCCTTTTCTCGAGCTACCCCCCCATCCATTCTGAACACAGGCATGAAGCTTTTTGCCAAAACACTAGCCTCTCGATTGGAGCCATTTATGACTAATCTGGTAAAGGATGACCAAACTGGCTTCATCAAGAATCGTAATGCATCCGACAATATACGACGTCTTCTCCACATTATGGAAATTTCAGATTCTGCCAATAATGCTGTTCTTTCTCTAGATGCCGAAAAGGCATTTGACCGCCTTGAGTGGCACTATGTGTGGGCAGTACTACGTCATATGGCCGTTGGAAATGGTTTTCTATCTATGGTACAATTACTTTATAACAACCCCACAGCTATGGTGCAGACAGGCTCCACTTGATCCAAACTCTTTCCTGTTTTTCGCAGTTCACGTCAGGGCTGTCCTCTTTCCCCACTGCTTTTTGTCTTATCTCTCAAACCCATAGCCCAGGCCATCTGGCTATCTGTTTCCCATGAACCTATTGTTATTCATGATACCAAGCATTACATTTCTCTGTATGCAGACAACATATTACTCTTTGCTCAAAATATCCCACGGTCTCTTCCCCACCTCTTAAATATCTGTAATAACTTCAGCCAGATCTCTGGATACAACATTAATTGGGGGAAATCAGCACTACTACCTCTAAATACACAGGCCAAATTGGTGGCTACCCCATCTAACATCCCAGTGGTTCAGAACTTCAAATATTTGGGGGTCACTATCAGCCCCTCAGTTACTCACACGGTGTCACCTAATTACAAAAAAGTGCTTGTAGAGGTTAAGACCGACCTTCAAAGGTGTAACAACTCACCCCTCTCATTCCATTCTCGCATCTCAGTCATCAAACTGTATTCTCCCATGCATCAATTTTTTCAGCTCTATGCTTCCTCTGCCGCCACCTAGTGGCTATTGGAAAGAACTTCAATCGGCTATTTCAAAATCTATATGGGGAAAAAGGAAGGCTAGACTTAAACTCTCAACTCTCCAGAGAGCAAAAAGTGAAGGCGGACTGGGCATCCCAAACTTCCAATGGTATTACTGGTCATACGTGTTGCGCCCTCTCTCTAAATGGTTGGATCCCACTGCTATGGTTTGCTGGCGCCACATTGAGCAAAGCATTGTTCATCACACAGACTGCAAAATGTAATTTATTCCAATATTCCTCCCAAACAATCCAATACTAAGTTTGGTTGCATCATCACTGAGTTGATTTCTGTCTGGCAACAGGCAAATAAGTTGTGCAAAGTTATATCAAACTGGCTTCTTCATTCATCCATATTTCATAACTACCGCCTTCAAATAGGAGGGTGACCAATTTCATTCTCTGCATGGAGTAATAAGGGTGTACACACACTTAATTATATTTTTGGAGTAGGGGGCCTTACCTCATTCCAAGACATTCAGAAGCTTTTTAATTTACCTGGAACTTATTTTATTTTCTACCTGCAGCTGCACACAGCAATGCACACTTATGGCGTACCCTGATAGTCCATTGGGCTCCCATCCATTTCATGCAGTACTGACCAAAGCCAATGGCATCGTCTCACCTTCTATGCCAGTTTGCTGAAAGCCTCTGTTAAATATTTATCCATTTATAGCGCATGGAAGAGGGACATACCACTTACTGATGGCAATCCTAATTGGCCTTTAATCTGGCAAAACACTCTTTTATCCTCCAGAAATCCAAACCCCCAACTTATTCACTTTAAGTTCATTCTACATAAAATGAAAGTCCTATACCATCTCCTAACTGTAGTTTATGCCCTAATAACACTATAGGTACTTTACTTCATATGGTCCGGGAGTGCCCAGGGGTTGCAGATTTCTGGAGGAAAGTTTGTAACATTTTATGCGGTATATTGGCCAAACCCATTCCGTTCTCACCAAATATTCTGCTGCTTAATGACACCTCTAACCTAGAGCTCTCCATTAAACATGGGACCCATGCGCACGTAAGGGCTCTCCGCGATTGCAGTGGGGAAAAAAAGGTGCATTTCCATCCTATCAGATGGCAAAAAAAAAAGTGATTACTGATTAGCAAACTGTAATTTTCATTTCATTTATTATACAAGAAAGTTTAAAAGTAACATTAAGTTACAGTTTAACGGGCCTGACTCAGTTTAAAAAACTGGTTTCCAGCAGGTTCCTGTTCTGCATGAAACATAAACCACAGTCATGACACATCAAGACAAACACATTTACAGGACATTAGCATGGGCTAGGCAGATACAGACAAATAGAAACAAACAGTACAGATAATGCACTTTATAGATTGGAATATATATATATGAAAAGTCCGTATTACTCCGGGATTTCTCCTGAATGAAGGCTGTCAACGTTGTGTACCTGCATGCTTGTGCTCGTGCATGAACTGTACCGTGCCGAAGCACACCAGCTATATAGCTTACCCATGCTATGAAAACATCCAGTCGCTAGACTCCTCTCTGCTCTGACTGCAGCTGGGACTGCTGCGAGAGGCTACAGTGAGACTGACCGCCTGTGAGTGCTTTGTGACGGGGGAGGGGCTCACGGCAGCACCCGTTGCTCGTTGAGGACAGTAACCAAAACACCAGAGAAAGTCGCTAAAAAATATAAATTTTCATTTGAAAAAACAGGAATAAGTGTGTTTGTAAGTGAAATTTTGAAGCTTGTTTGCCTGGGACATGATTTTTCCCAATTCTCAAGAATGGGTCTTATACTGTTTTGATTTCAAAGTTTTCCATCTGTGTGATGTGTAAAGATAGACCATGACAGAGTTTTTTCATTGGGTTCTGGAAATTTGTAAGTTAGAGATTGTAATGTATTTGTCAGTTGCATACTACATGATGTCATCTTGTTCAGTGCCAGAACATAATACCAATCTTAGTTCTTTAGCACAATGCACATATTATTTAAGAATCTCCAACTTTCTGAACTAATTTGTGAAAACTTGAAAAAAATCAATTCATCCATTCTTCTCCTCTGTTTTGGGACAGTTGACTGCTTCGTCTAGTCTTCCCCCAATTTAGACGGCTCCGTGATCTCACTGTGACATCCAACTGCTTAATGATCTGATGAATTATGATAGCCCTTTAAATGCATCTGGTAAGTTGCAATCCATTAAGCAGTAATCCAACCAACTTGGTGTTTGTATTGTTTTCATATATATATATGTGTGTGTGTGTGTGTGTGTGTGTGTGTGTGTGTGTGTGTGTGTGTTGAGCTAAGAACTTAAGATTCATGTTAGATATTCTATTCATGCCATACAGATATATGGACCAAGATGACATCTTGTATGCATCTGACCTACCCATTACAAACTGTTGCTTCAAATTTATGGAATTATCTTTTGGTATTAGACAGGCAAAAAACATTTAATTTTACTCAGGAAAAATACTGTACGTACATGTGAAATAAAATCACAGAATGTTATATTACAGCCAGTGAAAAGTACAAAAAAATGTGTGAACAATGAAAGAGTAAAATTACATCTTTTTTAAAAAATGTTTGTTATGATTATTGACACTTTCACTTAAAACAAGTTTCAAGGAAATAAAAAATATATATTCTAGGGAAAATCTATTTTAAAATGTGGGTATTTATTTCCAAATTTGGTCATAAGAAAATGAAAACCTGATGAGTTATGATTTTAAAAAATTACTTTCTGCTATTAATTTGATTAATGTAACCATTCAGCTCATGTTTTCAAGTTTCCGTAAGGTTTCTTGGATGTTTAGAGCAAATTTCAGTCCAATCCAGTGAAGGATAGGCGATTGGTGAAGCATAGAATACACAATCACACCCAGATCCGATTCTTTTTATCACCAATAAATAAATTCATATTTCAAAGTCATACAAGAAATCTAAAACAATTAAAGATAATAAAAAAGTTTTTTCATATAATCACAGTAAATCATATAGAGTCAAGAGTTTGTTTTGTAAACCTGCTCATACTGTGTTTTGGCAGTACGGAAGAGGACACTTTGGTAACACCTGGAGAAGAAAAAAATCATGGGTGTTTGGTATTCTCGAGCTCAACGCTGCAAGCAGACGTCCCATTCTTCGCCTAGTGAAGAAAAGAAACAAGGAGACCCTTGTTCCCATTATTAAGAACCATGTCAAGCGTCAAAGTCTAGTTAAGCGATGAGTGGAGGGCGTATGCCAATCTTTCCCATGAGGGTTACATGAGGGCTGTAGATCCACAAACAGGTCTACACACTCAAAACATTGAGAGAGCATGGCAGACATACAAGAGGGAAATTTGGCGTATGAGGGGGAATCGTTCTGAGAAGACTGGTAAGCAAGAAAACATAAACATGGTGTACTTGGAAGACTTTTAAAGGACATAAGGAATGCTTACCACAGATAAGACAAGAATAACTTGTACCACTAATCAACTCATCCCAATTACTGTAGAGATGCACTGATCGCTAGAGTGCCAAAGTCACACTGCCCCTGGTTTCCCTCATGGGACCTTTTTCAGAAAACAATTGTAGAGTTGTCATTGGGGAAAGAAATTATTTTTGGATCCAATTTCAACTTTGCCATTTACTACACTATGATCTTTTATTATGTTAAAGATTGCAAAGAAAGTAAAAGTTTGTCCTAAATCTAATGAGAAATAAAACTGTAAAAGATGTCATTACTTTGGAGCAATGCTGTTGTAGAAGTGCAGAATGTGGTTTGCCATTGTCTTGCTGAAAAAAGCAAGGCCTTCCCTAAAAAAGTGATCAATGGAGCCTTAAAAAATGTGCAGGCTATATATGCCACATGTACAAATCAACCCCTATACCATCACATATGTTGGCTTTGCAATATGAACTAATAATAAGTAGTACAGTTGCTCTCCTCATCTTATATGAGCTCAGGCTCAACGAAGTTGGAGGTGTTTCTGTATTGGGTTTATGTGTGGTTTCCTCTCTGCCAGGTAGAATTTCAGCTCTAATTTGTTGATGCAGTGACAAACTGTGATCATTGACAATGGTGTAAGTGTTATAGAGCCTATGCAGTACTGTTCACTCATCATGTCATGTCTGTTTTTAATGCATTGCCATCCAAGCCTTGTATCTTGTGTACACAGATTTTCTATAGATTCCTTGAATCTTTGAATATAACATTCAAAGATTCATACTCTAGTTGATCAAATTCTGCAATTTTGCATTGAGAAACATTATTCTTAAATTGTTGCACTATTTTCCAGAGCGATCTTTCACAGAGTGGTGAACCACTCCCCATCTTCAGACTGACTCAGCCTCTATGGGATGTTCATTTATATCCAATCATGTTCCCGTTGCCGGTTAACCTTATTAACTGCAGGATGTTCCATCGGGTGTCTTCTTGAGCGTTCTTTGGCTTCATGATCAAATTGTCAAATAGGAGAGCAAACTTATAGGTGATTCATAATCCAACCTGTCAGATATTTATTCTTTACAGCAACAGCATAGGGCGAGCTCACCCTTTAAATGGGGAGTTTTAGTTTCCCTGCTCTGGCAGCCAATTTTTTGCTCCTTGTTTGTAAAACAAATTTACCCTTTTCAGTACTAACCTAAGAAACCTTGAACTTTCATGTGGCTGCAGGAGCTGGGGATCGACCCCCCAACCTTCCGGTTGAGAAACCACAGACTCTCACACTGACCACAGCCACCCCTTTTTAAGAGCTATATTTAAGAAGTCATCATCACTAAAAGACACAAATTGGTAGATGATGTGAGCACTTGTTGCAGCAGAAAAAAAAAATAATAATAAAGATTGTCATGGTCACACTTCACTCTTTAACCATTTACATTTTGTATTTTGGCATCCATTCCCCACTCTTTTCCCCACCATATGCTAACTGTACTGTAAAATTCACCAGTCCAAGTCATAATAGCTTTCCCAACTGCGTGGTTAGATCAGTTTTATACCATCATTTTATTAAATGTACTCAACAAGTGTCATTTTGAAGAGTTTGTTGCTAAATATGGTATTCAATTCCACATGAGCGCAAAGCTCATCCGGGTTTGTACAATGTATTTAAAGTACTGGTAAGTGTGTTTTCAGCGTAAATAATGTTGGTGAAAAGCTGTATGAATAATTCCATGAAAGCTTCAAATTAATTCAAGGTATGGCATAGAGGCACACGTTTTAGTTGCATTCAACAATCCTCTTTGTCCTTTCAGTCTTCCAACTGGCACAGGAGAGCAGAGCCTTTGGATATCCAATAATCACTGGGTCGCTTGGAGGGAAGCATAACTGTCACAACATAATTAGTTGAGTGACCTGAAATGAGACATAAATGAATGGTGTTGGAGTAGGCTAAAACTTAACAGTGACAGGGCTTTATTGTAAAATTATTGTTATGGAAATGAAAACCTAAGAGCTATGGACTGTCAAGGTAAACTAACATAAACTTACAACATAATGTTCTTGGTCTAAAAACTCTGCCTTAACCTTCAGTATAAAAAAATGACAGTTCATGCCTTTATATACAAAAATATGAAGGGTATTTGTAAGTGCGGGTGTATGGATCTCATAGTACCTGTGGTTGACAGAGTCCCTGCCCTGGCTGAGGTTTTGTACAGAGGAGCGTGATAGAGGTCAGGTTCCGGCACATAGTTTTGCTGTGGCTCAAAGTGCATCACTGGCAGCATTGTGTTCATCACTTTTGGTAATGCATCCTCAATCACCATGTTGTCATCATCCCAGCGACAACAATCCATGAACATTCCATGCACTAGCACGCCATTCTCAGGCTCTGGTAACTGTGGTTTCAAAATGAGATTAAGGAATGATAAATGAGAGATACATGTTAACATATATCAATCTCCTTTTTCAAATTCTGTCTCCTGAGTTAATATATGTAGCAATATGGATAGTATACTTTCACATTTGTCATTGTTCTGACGGGCCATTGTCCTTGCAGGCATTAGCTACAAAAAACAACTTTTTAGAATCTGTTTATTGCAATTTTCTTTGGATTCAATTTTCATTAGAACAGGGATGCAAAAGTACAGAAGGGACATTTTTTTAAGTTCTTTCTCAAATTTTGACAGGCCGAATTGAAATTCACAGAATCATTTTCTGACAGTCTGACAGTCAGAACTATGAGTTTCAAGTCAGAATTCTGAGTTGGGAAAAAGAAGTCAAAGAAAAACATTTCAGTGGCCCTTATCCTCTTCAATACAAAAGAGTCTGCAGTTTGGTTGATTGCTTTTTGAGATTATTCCAGTAAGTTAGTTTACATCATATCTCAAGTGACTTGGTTGATGTCCAGTGCAAAAGTGTTTGTAAGTTGCTTCATATATGGGGACTTTTCCTTATTTCATGAGGAACAAATGTGTAAAAGAAATTAAAAAGAAAGATTATTATATTTTATTTATATAAGTGTGTATTAAGTGTTAAGTATAAGTGTAAGTATTTACTTTATATAAGTGTGCTTTATACATTTTGTTTGCATTGTTGTTCTTTGGGGTCCATGCTATGTAGCTGCATAACACCTATCATTATTTACACATATTTGTTTATGTTGTTTGGTCGTCTGATCCTCCTGGGGCCTGTACTACGAAGCAAGATTAACATACCCAGGATATCTTTGGGTTATCTGGCTTCACTAGCCCTAACATAAGAGACCGTGATAAACAGTCATACGAAACCGGTTAGCAATCTAATAACTTACCCTCGAGTTTCCAAGAATGCATTCACATAAAAGGGGCGGAGTAAGCTTCATATAACCTATCACAAGCATAACTGCGTCCCCCGTTAGCAGATCGTCATATCTAACAAACTCTGAACAAACTATTAATAACATAAAAACATTTAAAACAAACAGGCTCCCAGAGACTAAAGTTACACAGCTGCAGTAACAAATGCAGGAAAGACAACTAGCAGATAAAATAAACATCGGCGAGTTTTAATGTCCAAACTACGGCTTAATAATAACAATAATAATAATAATAATTTATACCTTATTAATCCCGCAAGGGTAAATTCGGTTTTACACACTGTCTAATGAAAATGCTACACAAACACAGGCCAAAATACACACAAATGCACAAACAAGATCCTATGGACATGCATTAATGGAGAGGTCTCAGAATGAGAGCCACACTCGCCCGCAGCGAGCGCTCCAGAGCAGTTTTGGGGTCCGGTGCCTTGCTCAAGGGAACCTCTGCAGTGGACTGGCACCTCTCCAGCTACCAGACCAATTTCCAGACTTGAACCAGCAACCCTTCGATTCCGATAATTTAACATCTTAAAACACAACTCAAAGGCTCCGGTGCTTTTTTTTAGTCTCTGCTGAATGATTAAGGATGATATCAGTTCAAAATAATCATTAACTTTACATACTATAATGTTATTATAGGCTACGGGACACATGAAGGGCCTCTCTCCCTCCTCCCCCCTCTCGATCAGCTGCGGGAGCTACACGATCAAAAGATCTGATTGGTCAGTGAATGGAGATTTCCACAGGTTGATCCCATATCTCGGACATAACCTGCTCCGGAACAGGTTAGGTGTGCAGCATAAGCTACCGAGGCCCCAATATACCCAGGTGACAAGTGAACGATCTTCGTAGGATTGAAAACCCAGTTTTAACCCTGACGTTACCTCGCTATCCCCAAATCCTGCTTCGTAGTACAGGCCCCCTGTTGTCTCTAAACTGTGAGCAGACACTTTACCTTCCAATTACTCTGGTCCCACTCCTCACTTGAAAGACAGTTTACACTTGCTGCTTCCGATGTCATCAAAATGAATCCAGGCCTCATGATATGGTGTCAACCATATGATTTTGGCGTAGGAGTGGACAGGTCAAAATGTAAAGCAACCAGCCACCAGATTCCAGCCACCATGTCTCTAAAGACATTCCAGGTTTTTTCATTCCTCATAAGCAGTGAAACTTATACAGGTTTTGTGGGATAATTGGGTACAGAAATTACCCTTGCTTTACAATCCAGTCTCCCACATGACTGTGGAATAATGTCTGGTTGCGTTTCGTCGGCACTGTCCATTTAAAAAATACATACCAATCAAACCAGCAAAGAAATTAATTAATTATGTTACATATTTTTTATTATAATAATTTTCTGGAGGTTTAAATTGCTGGGGTCAAATTGATTAAATTAGGTTAACAATGTCAGTATATATATAGGGCCACCTGTGGCTCAGTTGGTAGAGTCATCGTCTCTTAACAGGAAGGTCGAGGGTTCCATCCCCAGTTCCTGCAGCAACATGTCCGATGTGTCCTTGGGCAAGACAGCTAACCCTGAATTGCTCCCGCTGCTTCGTCAGCAGTGTATGAATGCGACTGAATGGGATTAGTTACTTCTGATGGTCTCACTACATAGCATAAGCTCAAGTCCGTCCATTTACCATTTACCATATTGTAGCGTAAAAGGGTATCCTATCTACATACAGTATTGGGAAACACCATTACAACTATTGCTCCTACAGTAGAGGCATAGCACATGTTAAAATGTATGATTGGGTTCAGTTGGCGTTGATGATCAGCCTTGGCCATCAGATTTGGAATGTGTATAAGGATGGGTGAATGTGACATTTACTGTATTGTTAATGCACTGAAGAGTACTAGAAAGGTGATATTTAAATGTTGTAAATTTACCACTTATTATTAGCATGTGACTTTTATTTTCAATGTAAAAAAAATAGGCAGGTTTTGTGCAGTCATTTCTTGTCTTAAAGCAGTGACTAAATTTACCAGAATCCTAAAACATCTTATATCACTCACACAATTCCTAGTCAGTACCTTCTCATCCATTTCCAGTTTAGCGTTGTACGGCAGAGTGCTTAGAGCCTCACAAACTGCTACCTGATCTCTGTACACTGAAACCACGTTGAAGCGGAAGTTGAGCTCATCAATGGGGAAATTATAGTGCCTGGCATGATTCTGAAGCACCCCTACAGGCCAGGAGACACAAGTTAATATTAAAAACATGGGTCATAATTAAAATTTGAAACAAAATTGTGAAATTCAGAATTCTTTTTTATACGTGAAAGAAAAGTAGTCTACATGCCAAAGTCGACTTAAAGCCTAGCCAGGGTCAGGGGTTGCAAATTAGCCATGGCTAGAAACCTGTATGCATGGTATCTACTTTGTTTTTTATATATGAAGCAATGTTCATTGCATTAGTCTCTGTTAAACAAACTAATAGAAAAAAATAATAAAGCTGCCTTGAAATATGCCTTACTGTTTCGGTGTGTGAAAACAATGTTATTTTTGTGCTGCAGGGATTTACCAGTAAGAAAGCCCTGAGGAAAGAAGAATCCTGAGATCCAGAAAGATTTTGGGTTACCACGTGTGATCCAAGTCTAGCAAAGAGAGAGAGTAAAGAGAAAGACATTTAATTAAAGTATTTGTATTAAAAAATATGTGATATGTTCAGTTTTACAAGATTTGTTGCATTAAAGGCATAGTGTTACCTTATGTGACTTGAAAGGGACTCTATAGCTTTGTAATCATGGGGCCAAATATTCTAAATTAATAAGTTAAATGTCCAAGAATAATTAAATACTCCATCAAAACTCCTTAATCAGAATTGAGGAGTTTTGAAATGTATATTGAAAGGGCTATAACAAACCTTTACTAATGATTTCCACCTAGATACTGTCTGGCTCTGCATGTCTTGACGTTTGTGGAAACAAACGTTGAATTAGGCAGGTGCTTAATCAGGAGCAATACAAAAACAAGGATACCCATCACCTTATGAACTAATGCAGCTCTCCCCGCTCTGTCCTGTTTGTCGGCATCTACCGGTATGTGTGTGGAGGTGTTTGTGTGTGTGTACATTACATACTGAAAAAGGGAACTAATATATGCAACTATAAAGAAGTAAGTGCACTCCAGTAGATACATATGGCTGTAATTGTGTGTTGGCAATTATTTTCATTTGTCATCCAAACCTGGATAAATACAGTCCTGAGGGCTAGGTCTCTGACCCAGGAGGCCAGGGGTTTGAGAGAAGGATAGGCAGAGTTTGCCCATTGGGTGGGAACCTGGTTGTTAAGGAAGCTTGTGTATATGCGGTCCATCTCCTCTGACATCACAACCAGACCTGCTATTGCCTTTTGCAAGGTGATTAGAGACATCTGGGCACACACAGAAAAAATCATGCATCATAATAAGGTTGCAAAAGGGGCAATGAAGATTTCAAAAAATGTTGTGTCAATTGGATATATACAACACATGTACTATATAAAAAACATGGTAACTTAATATAAAAGAGTTTGGGCATTTGTTTTTTGTGCATTTATTTACTTCCTCAGGTAATTTCCCTGTTGTAAAAAGTTGGATTTATTTTGCAGTGTTTTCAAAAGAAATTAATTCTGAAACAATTCCTTAGTTACGCGACTTCAATGAAATATATATGAAAAATTAGTGTTAGAGGGTCATGGTTATGTATGTCACCCTGAGCAGTCTCAGCAGGTTGTTGAATCGGTCTGCCTCCTGGGTCAGAACAATTGTCAGGGAGTTCAGGCAGCCCTTTTCATCTTGGACAAACAGAGTTTCAAGGGCCTCATCCATGTCCAGGCGCTCTGCAAACAGAAAAGACAGGAATGCAGGTATGGAAACAGGTAGACAAACATGGACAGATAAAACATAGCACAAGACAATACATTTTACAAAATAGTTCCTACATATTTTAATTTTTAGAATTCCATTCAAATTCAACAGCTTATGTGGGCTCTGCCAATTATGAAGAATAATCCTGGCTGCTACCAAACATAATAATAATAATTTAATAATAATTTATACTTTATTGATCCCGCGAGGGGAAATTTGGTTTTACACTGTGTTTAATGAACATGAACACAAACATAGGCCGAAATACACACACATGCACAAACAGGATCCTATGGACATGCATTAATGAAGAGGTCTCAGAGTGAGGGGGCTGCCCACAGCAAGCGCTCCTGAGCAGTTTTGGGGTTTGGTGCCTTGCTCAAGGGCACCTCAGCTGTGAGGACAATTTACATTTGTCCAAATTGATTAAATGCATCCTATTGGGGAGTATTTATGTATAGCTATGTACATACCAGGTAGCTTAGCTAGGATGGATTCAGCAAGCTCGCAAACAATGTCATCATTACTTTTTGCTCCATGACAGGCTGATGAGCGAGGACTGACATCCAGTATGGTGTTAATTAGAGTCACAGTTTCCTGGCGCTGGCAAACAGATAAAACACAAGCGACAAGTGAGCCTTTTTTGGTATTTCACAGTTGCAGTCTGATTCTTTTCATGAGTGCCCATAAGATGAATGAGCAGCTCCAGATTTATCATGAAGATGCCCGTTAATGATAGAATTAACTTATTAAAATGAGGGAAAAAAATGTAATTTGCTGACAAAAATAACATGAATATATTATGAAAAGCCAAATTATTTATTTTTAAAAATCCACGATATATAAACCAGTCATATACTTTGGGGTGATATTAACATAAAGTGACTAAGTTTAAGGAGATGGGCAACCATGTGCTACCAAAGCTGCTTTAGTGCTCTTTTTGCATTGATTCTGCAAGTATCTGGAATATCTTGAAATAGATGAAAACCATTGTTCCACAACATATTCCATCATTTAGTGTTTTGATGATGATGGAGGGTTGCACTGCTAATTGAAAACCATCTCCAATGAGCATATAAGGTGATCACTCACAACAACTATGTATTGATTAACGTGACCATTTCCCTTAAGAACAATAGTGGACCCAAACTACGCTAGCAAAGCACAGATTTTATGATTTCAGGTTTTCACTTTATTTTTTTATTGTGGTAATTCACAGACTTACAGATAGATAGGCATAATTTGTAAAATTATATTTTTGGATCTTACCTGGAAGACCAAGTTGGCATTTTCATGCATGCCGAAAACTTCAGGGTCATCTATGATAGGAAGACTTTCAATATATTTCTTGTATGCTTCAAGTTGATCTGTCTCTAGGTTGTAGTAGAAACCTTAAACACACAAGTGGATAAACCCTTATTCCTCAAAAACATGAACATACAGACAAACAGACTTCTGCAAACAAAAAACATCATCTATCCGATAATATAAAACATGTTTCTGTTATTTTGTCTGTACCCTTTATAATACAGAGGAATAGAAAGAAGGGGAGAGCTTACGGCGCACTCATACTAGGCAATCCGTACCGTGCCTAAGCACACATCATCCCTAAAGACCAGTTCGTTTGACTCGTGTGAGTGCTCCGATCTGTGCTCAAGCACGGTACACTTCCTTGGCCCTGGCACGGTTTGAAGAGGTGTGCTTCGGCTTGGTACAGTTCATGCATGAGCACGAACACAAGCACGAGTACACAACGTAGACAGCCTTCATTTTCGATAAATCTCGGAATGTTATGGCTTTATCTGACTTAAATGACTAAAAATAATCAGAATCAGAATGAGCCACCAACTCAGTAAAGTAGCTGTCATTTTCTCTCCGATGTGCTGATGGAGACCCTACCTTTTTTTTTTCCTGGAGTCCACTTGTCTTGTAAACTAAGCAAGCTTCATATTTATGTAAAGCCATGCATGTGTTGTATTATGATGTTATATACAAGAGGTAACCGTGCAGGCCAATGGGGCAATGTGTGTGTGTGGGGCAATCATGCTTAAGCAGGCATAGGACAACTTTGCATAGTGTGAATGCACCCTAAGATTAATAAAATACCTGAGGGGGAGAAGGTATAGCCAGGCTTAAGGGTTTGAGGTGAGAAGAAGCCTTTAAGGATTGTCCTGAGGCAGCGTTGGTCCCAAGCATCTGTCACTCTGCCTCCATATGTAATCTCAGCTGGAAGAGACACAAAAACCACTTAAGGTTCAGTAAAAATTGTCAGGGGAAAGCAAGTTTGAGTTCAGGACAGATTGGAAAACAGCTTTAATTTTGAGTGAAGCACTTCATTTTCAGCACTCAAGGTTACTTTAAAGGGATACTTCACCCGTTGAAACATGAATTTGTATTGACATTGGGTCATATATGTAGTAGAAATGTGAAATAAATTTTGAAGTTGGTGCCTTCTTGGCCGAGAAAAGGCAGAAAGTGTCTTTTTGGCTCATGTGGATGAAAGACACCAACTCCCAGAATGCACAGCACCGCAGGCCACTCCCACTAAGGTCAGGTATACAGACATGTTTACTTCAACACATAAGGCCGATTACACAACTGATTCCGAGATTTCTTCCAGAAGGAATAAGCATCTTGGAAATTCCTGGCAGAAAACAGACTATGTCTGTGTTCACAGGCAAACAGTGAGAGCACCGACACTACCAGTCCGCCCCAGCTCGAGCCGGCCCCGGCTCCTCGTCCTCAAAGCCGTGGACAGGCAGGCCTTATACCTCGGCTGCTGAGCTGGTGGTGGCCAGCAATATAGCCCGAGATGGTTGCTGCCGACAGGCCGGTTTTGTTTCTCGTCTGCTGCAGCCAGCGGCGGCCATAGGCGGCTCTCAATTGCTACATTAGTCTAATCACTAAGGGACAGAACCCAGAGTCATCTTGAACATACACTAATCTGCATGCTTGTATAAGCCAAGGGCACTGACTGTTTATGACTGGCTGGTTGCAGTTTGCTAGCCCCTACATGTTCAGATGCCATAACAACAATAGCTGTCATTTAAACATACTTAATATGACTCGGACTCAATTATATCTGTATTTTGAGTGTGCTTGTCTGTATTTGATCTTGAGTATCTTTTTCCCCTGCCAGTCCGTGAGTTGTAGTGCTCACCCTTTTCTGCGTGCAGGTGGTCGCCGGTTATCGGCTGATGGCAATTACCTAAATGAAGACCAACAGATGGCAGTTTGAGCCCTATTCACAAGAGATTAGTATTACCGGAGGCCTCTGGTAATTTGTAATAATTGTGGGGAAGGTCTATTTGTGTAGGCCTGTTTGTGTATTGACGTCGAGCAAACTTCAGTGAACTCCTTCTGTGGAAGGAGTGTGTTTGTGAATGAGGCCCAGCTGTTTTTGACTGATGCCTTACTGCTCTCATTGGGCCTCATTCACAAACACACAAATCTTTTCTTCGTTCGTACTAACGTTTGCCGCACAAATCTGAGATTCATCAATATGTTTACTTGAATGTATTCTTACTCTGTGAACAAAAATAGAACTTCCTCAGACCATGCGTACGCACAAATGATTGACCAGCTTTCTCAAAACACAAAATACAATCAGTAAAAATATATAAATATATATATTTCATAGACAAGAATTAAAACCGTGAATTTACTATTGCATTGACTAAATGTATTAAATAACCATTAAATGTATGCCTTTTCATCCTTATTATTCTTCTTTAATCTAAAATCTTTAATCTTAAATTTAAGAATTTATTATCAAGAATATGACTTTGTACATATTGAAATGTAACAGTTTTGACTTTCACTTATTCGTTGACCACTCCCACTAATATTGGCCATGACATATTGCATCTGTTACCAAAACCAGCTGATTAATTGGAGCCTATTTAAGGACATGCAGGGAACATACAGTAAATTATTGTGATTTACGTCCTAGGAAGTGTAAAGATTCAGCCTTCTTGAAAGAAATTGCAGCCCGTGCCTTCAGAAGAGAGCACATCAGACAGTCAAAACATGTGTGACGAAGGGCTTATCAGCTGATTCCGACTGCCAATGCATGTACCGAATTGCTGCAACTATGTAATTCCATGGAACGGCATCTAAGCCCCCAAACACACCGCTCTTTTTTGCCCTTTGGGGCCCTTTCTTCTTCTAACTTCTAATTGTCTCGACCTCACTGCTCTCATCCTGATACAACCATCGGATGTCCTTATTGAGAGATGGAGGCGTGGTAGTATTCTGATTGCAGGTTGCGGGCACCTGCCTGTCAATTTAGAATGATTCTGATTCACTAATATACGCAAGGTGGTGAGAACAAAATTGGCTTGTATGCTTGTGTCATGAATCTGACGGTGATTTTGCATATGCACTTATTTTATGCGAGGAGTAAGAACATTTCTACGCATATATTAGTGAATGAGGCCCATTGTATTTTGTTTGTTTGTTTTGACTCTTTTTTTTATTAGATTGGCTTCTATTTTGTTTGTCTTGTTTTTTGTTGAAATTTGTTGAATTTTCTTTGGATTGTTAATAAAAACTTTTAAACTTTGCTTATATTTAGGCCTCCTTCTTTTCCCTGGGTTTTATTTTATTGTTACTCCTCATTCCCTACCTATCTCGGGGAACGTAACAATTTGGGGGCTTCTGTCTATTCTTTAGTGTAAAAGCTTCCTCAGTTTAGTTAGGGGAGTGTCCAGCTTGGTTGTTTCATGCCATCTTTTCGGGCACTCATTTTTTATTTTGCCTTTCTTATTTCCGGGACGAACTCTGGGTGGGGACTGTGTTCCCCGGCAGGAATAGGCATTTCGAAATTTCGGCCATTTATGCAGCCTTTAAATGTGCCTCTTGCCCGGCAAGTCAGTCCTGAGGAAGTTGTGTGCGTTCACAGACTAGTTGTGTTCTGAAAATTAGAGTTTGGCATCCTGCATCAAATTTACCTGGTTCATTAGTGAAGTGAGTGCAATGAGTCGGTTCATTTCTTAAAGCTTTTTAGTGGTGGCTTATGGGGATAAGGCATTGTTAACTCTTGGTGTATTGTGTGTGTGAAAAATTTTGCTACAGTCAAAGTTAAAAGTCTTTAGTTTGTTTATAAAAACTTTTGAAAAAAATGTGGGTGCTAATTCTTTAAAGAAGGTCTTGTGGCTTTTCCTGCCACTTTTTCCAATCAGATATAATGGAGGCTGCTTTGGACATTGTAAAAAAGGTTTTGACAGCACTTTGGGTGCAAATTCACATCTCCTTACACAGTATGGGGACCCATTTGCTGAAAGCACAAACTAAAATCAATCAGTAGAAACCGATGTCCAAGAGTAATTGACACAATGACATGGTGTGTGGCAAGCATTTGGTAAGGAATAATTCATAGTATGTGTACATTAAGGCATTGTTGCCTGCAAAACAGGACGTTCACTACAGGGAGGATGTCATGCAGCACATTAATGGTTTCAATGTCAGAAAACTTGAGTAAATTTCATTTTTTGATTATCCAGTGTGAATACACCGACACTGACTTTGTGGGGTCATTCCAAAATTACCAGAGTTCCTCGAGTAATACTTATCCCATGCAAATAGGTCTTTACTCTGCTTACATCAGTTCTGCTTGGTGTATTGAGGAGAAGCCTTTTCTATTGTATATGATTGTCCTATATGATTTTCCTCCTGGTTATGTTAGAGACATGATTTAATGATTTTTAGGTTTTTGTTGAGGAATGGTCAGTAAGTTGGTTAACATTATCAACTGTTTTTGACCTTGTGGTCATGTATTCTATACCCAGGTATGAAGTCCTGCATTTACAAGTATAAGAATTTAGATAAACCTTCATGCAAGCATAAACACTTATGCACTTATTTGTGTGTAGACTTCCCTACCTGTTATGAAGATGAGAGCGTCCCAAGGGATGGTGGCGTCTTTACAGTAGAGGTTGAGGTTTAGCAAAGCACACTCCCTGTCACTGTCAGTAAACTCATAGCCGATGTTCCAGCCCAGAGGACCAAACTTTTTCCGCTCCTTGGACACATGCAAGTCAAATATACGTACATAAAATATGCATAGAATAACAGTCACATGGCCCTGCAAGCAAGGCAAACACAAAAAAAAGCACAAAGAAAGCAAGAGGGCAAGCATGTTTAGGCATCAAAGCAGTAATGACTAGTCTTATTTGAGGCTTTAAACCACAATATTTAACCTGGATGATTGCATGAAAAAAGCAGATTCCAAAGACAATCTTCCTCCACTGGCTTCCCAGGATGTGGTCTTCAAAGAAACTGCTGGAGATCTCAGTGAAGGCACGTCTCATATTGGCACGCAGGCCTTTAGGGGGCTCATTAGTCACCTGGCAGCAGCAACAACACAGAGGCACACATGGCATGATGACTGATAGTGAGACAATATAATGAGTTTGGCTCTGGCTACTAAAATCATTGGATAGCCCTGTAGCCATGGTCCTACTTTACATTAAGGCAGTCAGTTAAAATGATACATTTTTTAACATCAGTTTTAAAAGTGGTTTATCTCAGCTCTATTAGTGGTCTTATTGTCATTTGAAATATTTATCAGAGCATTATCAGCTGCCAATTCACTTCATGTACAGTTACCCTTATGAGGTGGCCTATGAGGCGGCAGTCGACCAACTCTACCACTGGCGGTTGAGTTGGACAACTCTCCATCGGAATGTGGGGGGTTCAATCCCCCCCACCTCCTGCAACCACATGCCCAATGTGTCCTTAGGCAAGACATTGAACCCCTAGTTGCTCCGGCTGCTTCATTGGCGGCATATGAATGTGTATGAATGGCATTAGTTGCTTGTGATGGTCAGTCTCTGCCCTCAGTGTGTGATAGGTCGTTAATAAGTAGGTGTGACCTGCGGTGCAAAAGCCCTTTGAGTAGTCAGAACAGAAGACAAGGAAAGCTCTACTGTAAATAAGCTCAAGTCCAATTACCATTTACTACAGTCATTACCCGCAGCACTACAGCAATTCTCTCACATGGAAACTTGTGAATTCTTCCTTAAGATATGTTGTACTGCTAACCTTAGAAGCTGGATAATGAATTTAAGGTCTATAGAAATAAACTCCTCAAAAAAAGTTTGGAAACGGGCTTGACAGCGGCTCTCAGGGACCACCGAGTCCTATCTGAAAGGCCCTTTAAGATCCGCTTGAGCTCAGGCATTATGACTGTTGTTAGGTTGACTGAAAGTAAGATAGAGACAGCATTTCCAGCATGGCGGCCGTGTAGACGGACTCCAAAAGCCTCCTTCAGTAACCAGTGGTTGACGTCACTCAGGCTTCGTCCATGTCTATTTATGATCTCACCACAGATAAAACAGATGGAACAGATTTACATGGAAAAACTTACTGGATGCAAGTCATGTCAGATGCATCCTGAATGCCGAGTAAGTTAGACTTCTGTACACAGCGTTCAGCAACTCTCAGTACCTCAGGTTGTGAGTGGCTATTCAATGTCTCCAGAGTAAGCTATGCTCACATTCTCCTTCATAAGTTGCAAATTGATTCTTTCAGTTCACCATTGACCAAAAATATCAGCACATTCAATGAGTGCATTCACTCAGGGCATTTTAGGCTTTGAAAAGCTATATCAGACTTGCAATTAGTCTTACTCATATACTTATATATATATATATATATATATATATATATATGTTATATATGTGTCTATGTGCACATGTCCTTACCTTTACAGAGTTTTGGAGCACTGTTACTGGAAATACTTTCGTGGGCATGGAACTAAGAAACAAACGAAAATCCTCATGGATTGATGTGTCTACAGAAGAACAAAAAGGTACATTACTCAAAGCCTCCACAAAAGCAAAAAGTGCAAGAAAACATTGATTGAAAGGGGACACATTATGAAAAATCAACTTTGACAGTGTTTTTGAACATATATTTGGGTAACTTGAGTGTCTACCGACCCACAAAATGTGAAATAAACCCATCCAGTACATTGTTTGCGGTCTGAATAAGTCTTACAACATAGAAAAAAGTGCTTCGTTTCAAATGTGCTCTCCTTGTGACATCACAAGTGGGACTCTGGTAAAAAAAAAAAAAAAACTCCCCTCCCCTGGTATCTCCACAGGAGACTGTTTTAAAAGGTGAAAAGGGTATAATATGTCCTCTTTAAGGAGTTTTCCCAGATAAGAATTAATGGGTAAAAAACTATCAACAACAAAACGTACATTTTGTCATTTGTGTCCTTTGAAATGAATCAAGTCAAGTTGTGTGCACATTGGAGTATTTTAGGTGGGGCAGCTGTGGCTCAGTTGGTAGAGTTGTCGTCTCTCAATCAGAAGGTCGAGGATTTTTCAGGTAGTCTATCCATGTTAGCTGAGAATATTATGACATCTGGCAGCTGTGGTTCAGCGGTGGAGTAAGCCTTGCATGCTACCGAATGCCTCAAGAGCTAATAGGCTTATAATTGCATGGAAATGGCTTTTACTCCTCTCCTTCTCTTTATGGCACATCACATTGGTAATTATGGTCCCCCTCAGATATGACTTTTGCAATCATGCAAATCCTTCACATCAAAACATGTTTAAACTTAGCTGGACTGCTTTGACGGTTTTGCAATCTGTCTGTGAGGTCTAAAATTTGATCCGTGACACCCAGACATTACCAGATAATCTGAGCCATCACATTTAATGTATTACTGATCCCTCTAGATACACTACAAAGGAAGCAAACCAAACTATCATGAAGGTATGGAAAAAAAGTCATCAAGCCTGTCCAAGTCAAATATGCTAATTTTGGCTAATACCATCTAGAGAGACAGCTGGGGGGGAGAGAGAGCGCACGAGAACGTGCAGGCGCGCGTGAGGACCTCACAGCTCCATGCAATATAACAAAACTACTGTTTGACAAAAACAAAATCCTTCTTGACTCCTGCGGAGAGAAAAGACGCAGCAAAACCAACAGAGCAGAATCACTTCAGCATCAAAGGGAGACAGAGGTCGACAGAAGGTCCACTGTCCGTACATCCCTCTCGATGGAGGTGTCTTGCTCATAACAAAACAGTTTTTTTTTACAATGTTAATGTACAGCTGCTTGCTGTTGTTGCTGTTCTGAAATCCTATAAAAAACAGAATATGGGCTCGACATTATAACTGGCCCACTGGCCCATGTGAATGATTGACAGAGACCGGGCCAGCTGATTGCACACTCCTGCGCGCGTTTGTGTGTCAAAGTTGAAAGGCAGCCGACGGCTTCACTGCTGTACCTCCCGCGAGCGCACTCTCGAAATGTACACTTGCACACAGATCTTAACACAGGTTTTCTCTGATAAAAAACATGTTTGGTAAAACGGTTTTAAAACCATCAGATCTCGACAGAAGCCAAGCTAAAATCAGCATTCAAAGGAAAAAAATCACCGAAAGAGTCGAGAGTGACAGCAGGGCGTGACGAAAACAGAAGGGAGAAAAGTTTCAGCCACAGTGACAGACAGCTGGAGGAGCTGGAATACGCTGGAGCTAAATTTCCCCTTATTACCAATTATTACCAAGTTAAAGACAAGATAAAAGTTATTCACAAAGCATCTTAGCCCTTAAGAGAGCTCCTAAAGTAAAGATCTAATGATGAAGAGTTTCTCACAGAGAAGAAAGAAGGAGAGATTCCAGCTCTATCACAGCCTCATATTAATATCAGATTAAGTAGACTCTTACAGTTACCAGCATGGTGAATAAACAGGAGCACATAGATATAAGAAAAATACAAAATATTTTATATAATTAGAGCTCAATTAAATAAAAGTTGTAATTTAATCTTGCATCAGAATGGTTCAAGAGTAAATTGGTGACTGTTATTTTTCAAATCAAAAGTAACGTTCCTGGGCCAGCGGTTACGATGGTTGGGCCAGTGATCTTTGAAAACTAGTAGCCCAGAGGGCCACCCCAGAGGGCCCAGAGGTCCACTCACAAATTTAACTTAATGTCAACCCCTTGATGTACAGCTGCTTGCTGTTGTTGCTGTTCTGAACTCCTATCAAATAACGGGAATATCGAGTGGAACTTTTCAAAACATGAGGTGTAGTCCTTGAGTTTGTGTTTATGCCCATGCTTGGATAAATTAAGAAGATTTAAGTTGTTTGTTGCAAAAACTAAATTGATTTAGAGGGGAAAACACATTTGATATAAATACAAACTTAATATTAAAACATACCCTAAGATAAGAGAAAAAAAAAAAGATTGTTGATTCCCCCGCGAACTCAACCGTCCAGGTATCTCGTCATTCTGTGGGAAACACTGTTACTATCATAGTATATTACTAGTAAGATACACAGTGGACGTGTGTCTGATCACGCATGCTCTGTTATCTAAGGTAGGATGGGCTGCTACATGTTAGCCAGCCAATAATTGTCACATGACCAATGAAGCGTATTGTAATTGGCTGGATGTTGGTTTGACTTGATCTAGAATCGATCGCTATTCCTTGGATTCCTGGATGTTTAATCTGAATTTCAGTTTGATTGTACATAAACAGCAAAAGGGACATGGTTGAGGATGTGCTCTGATAGGCCAGAAGTCGTTTTGATTGCATTCAGGCTCGAATGCCTATCTGGTCATGGGTAGCCCGGATTTTGCTTTGTGAATTTTTTTAAATAAAATTTTGGGATCTGAATTTCACCAATTGAATTTGACAGAAGTTTACCGTAATTTGATTTTTTTCAAATTGAATTTTTAAATCTGAATTTGACAAATCGAATTTGTTTTTTGTTCTGAAACTTGAATTCTGTGAATTCAGAACAAATACATTCAAATACATAGTTTTCAAAGTAAAATATTTCAATGCTATGAATTCAGTTGTGTTTGGTAGTGGCTGTAAAATTTCAAAAAGTGATGTCTCTGATATGCTTCCATTCCCAAGGCCTACTCTAGACTATTATTTGTAGATTTCAGCTCTGTACTGAACACCTTGCAGCCAGGTATACTATTCAATACATTAATTTAGCTGTGTCAAGTATCAATCTTTTCATCATTAAGTGATAGATTTCCTTTCTCACTTCTCTGAGCCAACAACCATCAGCACTGGAGCACTCCAGTGATGTGTTTGCTCACCTGCTCTGTTCACTTATTAAATATACAGTTTTCAGATGACCACCAATCTGGGGCTAATACAAACAGATGCAGATGTTCCAATGTATAAGCCCTCAAACATCATATCCTCCTGAACACACACATACACACGCAGGCACGCGCACACATACAGACAGATTGACAGGCACACACGCACGCCAAACACACGCCAAACACACGCCAAACACACGCCAAAAGCACAAATGTAAAGTTCCTTCCTGCTTTAAGCAATCATAGTTGTTTAAAGTTGGCACAAAGTATTTTTGGAGGTTGATATAGTATTCGATTCTTATTTCTGGGAAAAACAGTAGAACAAAATGTACTTCTAAATGTGTCGGCAGCCCAATATCAAAAGGGGTCTAAGGAGTCAAAAGGCTCTGCCCTTATCAATCAATTGAGAACTGCACTGTTTCTTTGCTGTTGTAGTGTGGTAATACCAAGCTCAGTGAAGGTCTTGATGAGCTCCTCCATGGCTAACATCCAGGAGACAGCCAGATGACAGTTCTGCAGAAAGACCCAGTTACCACTATTCAGGGCTTCAAGGACCAACTTCTCTGCTATTGGCCCCTGGCCTTGACCCAATGAGATGGAATCCACCCTGAGAGACAAGGATAGATGAAAATACCCGAATGATCATGTGTTAACAACTCTTAGAAAGCTTATCTGTCATGTTGGTCTTTGTTTTACCTGTCAAGATAACCTCTATCTTTAGCAAAGCGCTGGAAGGCACCCATTGGATCAGAGCCTGTGCTAAGAATGAAAACCAGTGGTGTGGAGGGGGACATATCATTGTACAGACTCGCCAGGTCAACTGGAGGGTTTTCCACAAACTGCTTCCCCAAGCTGACAATCACAAACTCTGTTGCTGCAAACACCACCTAGACAAAAAGAGAAGTTGGGGTGATGTAAAAGCTTTCAACTCAAGCTTTGAAAGCACTGTGGACACTGGTGCTTGTATTTTCACACACAGCTTCTCTGTGTAATGTACAGACAAGTTCAGGGGTTGTGTAAAAGGTGCTTTTGAAAATGTAGACCTAATAAATGACAGATGCAATAACAAAATGATGTTAAGAATATTGTTTAATTGACTTCATCAGGGCTTACCTTCTCTTCCATGAAGCTCTTGATGAGGACAAGCTTCTGGAAGGACCCCAATCTCTGATTCCAGTAGCCCCTGATATCTTGCTCCCCTCCTTTGGACTCCCCAAGAGGAAGCAAATCTGACACATAGCCATCCCAGTTCTTCGGGTTAATAGATGCCTGAAACCGTCCTAAAGGGAGTTGATTTAATAACACAAAAATGTTCAAATACCACTACTTAGTAGTGTATACTGTATGTGATTTGTGCCTATGGAGGGAGAAGAATGGTTCGACTAAATTATTCAACAGTTGAAAAAATGTTTTGTTAAAAGGTGTTTCATTAAAGTATTCATAAAAAACTGTTATTATTCACTCAATATGCTGATTCTTGCTTAATCATTCAGTATAACAATGATTTTGGGTTACCTAGCTCTATCTGGAGATTGACTCTGGTGATTTCCTTGGAGATGTCCTTGAAGCAGGGCAATGTGTCTTCCAGCTCACAACAAGTCTTCCATTGAAAATCACTTAGCCATGGCACATCTGGCTGTTCTGCATACACCTGGGAGGATAAGAAAATTAAAAGAAGGAAATTATTACAGAAGAAGAGGAGATTGGAATATGTTGACAGGCAGACCTGAGTAAGATAAGATAATCCTTTATTGATCCCCAGTGGGTAAATTTAAGTGTTGCAGCAGTAAATGACAACAAGAATAACTTGTAGAAGAGGTAGAGAACAGTAGAGACGAATGCAAAGAAGAATTGAAGGATCTCAGTAAAACTATCATGAGAACATTATTAAACATAACAGACAAGAAAGATAACATGACAGACAAGACATTACTGACAAAAGATGGTAATAGCTTATGAGTATAAATACAATTTAAAAAGATTAGAAATAAGTAAGAGACGTGACCATGGGGCATTGACAGATCACAATGGCTAATGTGATTTAAATCATGGTGTAAAAAGGATTTCCCTGGCTGGCAATAACTGATCTGAATTGTGGTTTCAAAATATTAATATTATTATTATTATTATTATTATTGTTATTATTATTATTATTATTATTAATAATAATAATAATAATAATAATAATAAGAAGAAGAAGAAGAAGAAGAAGAAGAATAATAAGAATAATAAGAATAATAAATTACATTTAACTCTGAACTGATCAATTATCCAGAGCTAAATCTCAAAGTTTATTTTCCTCTTAGGCTATAAAACCTTTATCCTTTATTTCCCAGGCCCTTGACCCACTGGGGTTTGACAGGGAACATACACATTATTGAGATAGAGAGAGAAAAGAGATTAATTCTACAATGTTTTAAGCGCAAACATCTAACAAGTGCTAACAGCTTTCCTATTCCTATTGGACATAAGTGCTGACAGACACTAATGGGAGGCAATGCACAGGTTTTCATCATCATCATCAACAGCTTATCATCAGTATTATAATGGTCAATAATCAACCAATCAAACTTTATTTGTATAGCACTTTTCATACAATAATATTGTAGCACAAAGTGTTTTACATTAAAACACATCATTAATTTGACCACCAACCCCACAATCCATTCACAAGGATATTAAGAGCATGATAAAAACAGATACTGACAAACTCAGAGAACACTATCATGAATGCTTAATGAGCTTGTAAGGTTAAAAAAATAAAATTCAAGGGGTGCTGGTGGTCTAGCGGTTAGTTAGCATGCCCCATGTACAGAGGCTGTAGCCCTTGAGGTGGGCAGCCTGGGTTTGAGTGTAATTCCTCAATGTCTCTCCCTGATGTCTGACACTGCCCACTGTCCTGTCTCTATGGTAAAGGCATTAAAAAATAAATGTATAAAAAAAACCTAAAGATTGAAAATAAATAACAATGATAAAATTGAGGAAATAAATAACATAATAAAACAGTTGAAGACAATCCAAAAAAAATAAAACACTCAAAGGTAATTCAATAAAATATATAAATAAAAAATGTAAAGCGTATCCATAAAAATAAAATAAAATAAAACAACAAGATAATACAACACTAAAAACTAATCCAGAGAATAAAATAGAATAAGATTTTATATAAATCAATAAAGAATAGGATAATAAAAGAATAAGATCTAATATATGTAAATAAATACACAACTCATTTACTTACCTTTAAAGAGCCCATGTTATGCCCTTTTTGGGGTTTGTATAGTTAATCTATGTACCTACTTTTGTACGTTCACAATAGCTAAAGTTTGAAAAAAGTGTCTGTTTTCATGTACTGCTCCTCCTTGCTCCCTCTACGCTCTGAGTCCGTCAGCTACACTCTGAAGTGCCCACACTGTTAGACCCCACGTGGGCCAAGTCTGCTCTGATTGGTCTGCCGATCCACTCTGCCGCTATTGGTCAGTTGCTCAGCACGCGTCTCGGAAATTTCAACATGAGCTGCAGGGCTTGCCACAACGAGCCAATGGGCTTAGATCAGTGATCTCACACTGACAATGACGTCGCACTGACAATTTTTTTTTTCGAGGGGGGCTAGAACCGAGCGTTACATGCAGCTAATGCTACAGCTAACAGGAGGACGTAGGAGAAGCCGCGTTTCTGCAGACTTTGAATTTTTGCAAATAGATGTGCCTAAACATGCACAGGACACTTGGAAAACACCCTAAAGAGCATATAAAACCAGAAAAAGCATAATATGGGACCTTTAAAGCCTGACCACCTTGGATAGGAGACTAATTTTGTCTTTCTTGAATGGCCAATTTATGTTGCAGTTCAGTCAAAAAAACAATGAAAATTGTAAATTGTAGACCCTCTTTATGCCTTTCAATATCAGATTTACCAAAACATAAATATCTGACTTTACAAAAAAGCAGTTTAAACTACTGATTTGTCTACTAACAAAGTATAGTTTACTGAAATCTCCTTGCTGTCTTTACTTCTCTGAATTGTAACATTTAAAATAGTGGCATTTTTATGATGATTTCACTGTTTACATTTTTTGGTAAAGCTAGATTCCAAATTGTGCTTTTTCACTTAAGAAATATCAGTAAGCTGAGAACATTAGTGTCTTTCACAGAACTTGAGATGATTTTGCACGCTTTTGTCTCATCTCGTATCGATTATTGTAATGCTTTTTTCACCTCACTTAGCACGTCCGCCCCAAAAACCGTCTCCAGTCACTCCAGAATGCTGCTGCTCGATTACTCACCAGGTCAAACAAACGGTCTTACATCACTCCCAGAATTTCCAGTAGTCATGACTTAAATTCCACTTTATTTTGCCAGAAAAATACATCCTCCTTTAATATAGTGAATACACACTCTAACGCTTTCATATCAAATTATTTATAAAAAGATGCATTTTGTTTTGAAATGCAAGTAGAAAATGTTATTCCCCCTTTATCTTGTCAGTGACAATTACCAGCTTGAAGAATTTGTATTTTTACCTTTTCAAAAGATGGAGGTCCTCTCAGGAAGTGCTGCCATTCAGCATCAGAGATCTCGCCACGCTGCCTCATGACTTCTACACACAACATAAAGCTGTAGATAAGCTTGTGCTGTTCAAAGAGGCCACGGGACACATTAATGTATGAATTAAGCAGGATCTGATCCAGCAGGATTATGAGGCGCTCCTCTAATATACTGCTCTTCTCAGACGTTTCAATGGTAGAGTTGAAGAGCTGAGTGTGGAAGGAAAAACCGACAGAAAATGATTGACAAAACAGGAAGGAAAAAAAGATATAAACAAAAGATACAATTTCCATATATTGATTTAACATGAGTAAAAAAGAAAACAATGGAGATAATCTTTTGTTTATAATATACTGTATATCAGGTTCCAATCTATCACCTGTTTGAAGTATTTAAGGGAGAATTGGTACATTGGATCAATCTCAGAAAGACTGGCAATGACAAAGTACAAGACTGAGCCTCGGGTGGCCACAGGTCTGTAGCGTTCCCTTGCAGTGTTGATCATTAGCTCAGTGGCCTCTGCCTTCTCAAGACGATTTTTTATAGTCTCTGATGTCAACTGCAATGTTTGAAACAAGTAGAGAATGATAATTAAATGAGGTTAATAAATAAAAAACAGGATATGTAGCAGAGAAAAAAAAACATATAAGGACAATTCCAAACACAGGTTGTCATGATCCATATACCGTAGATGATGACAGATAATGTCTAATTCACCATCAACATGGAACAAAACAATAATAAGTATTATATATAATTTGCATTATGTTGGATTTACCTTTGACTCCTGTAGTGTCTGAACTAGCTCTTCATTGTCAAGTATATTTCCCTCAGAATTGAAGAGAAGCTTAAGGATGCGGTCTTCAATATATTTGAGCTGGTTTCGGTCAGCATTTATGCACACCACAAGCTCATTCCTCTGTTCCTCAAGATGTGGACTCTCCAGACGCACTACATCACTAAAGAGATGAAGAGGGGTTAGAGGAAGATTATGTTTTTAAAGAGGTTCCCAAAGGTTGGGAAAATAAAATAAATCAAAAGCAAATATCAGTCGCTAAACTGCCAGAGATTATTGTCAAGGTACGGGTAGGTCAATAGTATATTCATATTTGTGTTACAGTGCATTTATTTACCTAAGAAGTTGGTCCTCTAAGCCAGATTTGGTCACAGTGAAGTTAATAATTGTAACTTTGATACATACCTGAAATAGAAAATGGAAATGCAGAGACAAACATACACATATGAACACACATACAGATGAAAAATGTTAATGTATTCCCTTCAACATTCATTGACTCTGCTACACTTCTACATAAATGGAAAACGAATACTGCAATGTTTTTAAAATTTGATGCATTTTTATAACGGCTGATATTCAACAAATAGGCTTTATAGACAATTGCTATGTTTGGCTAGAGATGCGGGTCAGTCCACAGTTCTATAGCTGCTAGACCTGTCTGCTGCCTTTGACACAATTAACCATAAAATCCTCCTATCCTTGTCTCTGAACTTGGAATCTCAGGATCTGCCCTCTGCTGGTTCATGTCCTAACTCTCAGGGAGATCTTTTAGAGTGTCTTTGAGGGGAGAAGTGTCCAAAGCGCACAATTTATCTACAGGGTTGCCTCAAGGGTCAGTTCTTGATCCCCTTCTCTCCATATACAACTACCAAACTCCATTTGATCTGAGTCCCTTTAAAGACCCAGCTTTTTCATGAATGACTACACACTTAATGATCTTGATGATGACAACGATAGTGATGACGACGGAGAGAGGAGAAGAGCAACCTTTGTTGCAGGGCTGTCCAGCTTCTCAACTCCTAACCCCCCTCCCAACAGACACCAACACCTCTCACCAGACTTCTAAGCTGTGAACTTTGCTGTATCTACCTCCTTTTCTATTTGCCATGCACCTTAACAGCCTCTGCACTACATCACTTCAGCATAACATAATATCAGCATTCATACAGTTCGGGTTACTTTATTCCTGTTGTTTCTTATCATCATTGCACTATGGTCACTTTATTCATTTCAGTATTTACCTTTATAGTTATATTGTATATATTAGTTCTGTTGTTCCACTATTAGCCATGCACCTTATAACTTATCATTTAGTATTTGCCTACTTGCACACTTGCTCTGTATATATATATTTATTTCTCGTTTACGGCACATAGTTCTGTTTACATCTGATAGTCCGATCACTGTCCAATTATATCTACTCTTTTTATATTTTGTATTTTAAGTTAAGATTTAAGTTGTATTTAAATTGACACTTTATATTTAGGTTAAAATGTTTCGTCTACCTGCACTGTTGTTAATTTACTGCTCTGTGTGCCTTTGAATTGCCCCCCGGGGACAAATAAAGTTTTTTGAATTGAATTGAATTGACGATGATGATTATAACCATGGTTTTGTTTGATAAAAACCATGGTGATTTTAAGGATGGTTTTAATGCTGATAAGAACTCTCAAGTATAGCTGTCAATGTTGTGCTTTGCCTATGTGCATTGCCTGTCAGCACCTGTGTCTGATCTGACTTAATTCTGTTTGTTTGCAAATGAAAAAAAAACATTAAAATGTTTTAAAAGTGCGTGTGCTGTCCTCACCTCTGGTAAGTAGTGTGGGTTCGCCATCTTAGTGGTCATATAGAACCTGAAGTTTTTGTCATAGTCAATATCTGAATCTCCAAGTCTTATCAGAGTCCGTCCACCAGCTACGAATGTCTGTTTCAGCAGGATGGGCTCCAGAGCTGGATCTAGAGTCTCCTTTAACTATACACACATGGTGCAAGAATGCAGGAATGTGAACATACACAAATAGGACTACACAATAAAGCTTGAATAGTAAGATCAGGGTAAAAATATTTTCCAATTAAAAAACCTTGTTTGTGTCAAAACCTTTTTTCACTGTGTACCTACCTCCTCTAACAGTACAGGTGTGCCCATTCTTATGGCATTTTCTAGTGTGCGGAGAAAGCTTTGGTCTGTCAGCTTAATCACCTTAAGACCATGCCTGGCCTCTCTGGAGCGGATCCATCGGTTTGCCTGTGGGTCATGGACATTTGATAAGGAGCTGGATTATTTATATATCTTGAATACGAGAAAGGGAATAACTGTTAGCACTTGATGTAACAAAGTTAGAATACTTAGCATTCCCTTACTGCCCGCTGTGTAAGGGTACACTGTGGCAAGTGCTTTTCTTACTAATTCATGAAATAAATAATTCCCAAAAACAGAAAATCTACCCATTGCCAACAATATCACCAACTGTCATTAAACTTAAATGGGTGTTATAACCAAATCATTTTTTTTTTTAAAACCAACAATGATAGCAAAATAAAAAGAGACTGTAAATATAGCACTTCAGAAGGAAACACATTTTTTTGGTGCTGAAAAAAGAAAAAACAGAAAAACAGGCTTCAGAATCACTTTCTTCTCATTATATAAAATTGGTTATAAATAAATTGATTGATTTAAATATGTGTCATTTTGAAAAGACGGAAAATGATCAGGCTTGTACTGCAGCGAGGGTGTGTTCAATGGTGGCCACTACTTTCTGTCCTCCAGGCCTTTGCGTCAGTCATGTGACTGAAAGCTATGAAATTGGAGCTCCCCAAGGATGTGAAGTGTAGCCTGTGTTGTTTACAAGGTGTTGTTTTCATGTGATGTGTCTGTCCCATTAGTCGTGCGTGTGTATACGTTAAGTAGTTGGTCGACTCGGCTAACATAAGCGTACAGGCAGCTGTAACTGTAGCTATAGTGATAAGTAAGTTGACATTTGTTTGTGTGTTTCGCTCAGGAACACAACAGTATTAATGTTTGTAGTGTGGCGTGTGTTTTGGCCGTGGTGCTTTGTAAGCACATACTAACTCTGTGCAGTGGCTTGTTTGCTGGCGCCTAGCTGGTTGTAGGTTTGTATTTGGCTTTGTATGGGCTGGTAAGTAACTTGAAGGTATTATGGCAGTAGTTGGTTATCCAAGCTCGGAGGCATTTGTTTTGTGGACGTCAGCTAGACTGCATTGTTGATGTAATTTGTACCTTCTACTATTCGCCCTTACTGTGTTATAATTATTGGTAAATTTCAAACATGGCAGAGTATCAGATAGAGGAATTATTTGCCTATGAGGAGCTCATGCAGAGTATATTGGTTAATTGTTACACTGAGGAGAAAGCAAGGGAGGGTAAGTTCAGTTCAGTTTATTGCCATTTGGAAAACATTTGTAAGAGGTAGACAGTGCTTCGAATCGTAGACTTCAGGAGCAACGACAGTTCTTTGATAAGTGTTTGTCTTTGGTGCCATGGTTTGATGCTGAGAAGGATGAGTCCTTTTTCAAGCTGTTTGAGAAGATAGCTTTGCAGCGGGATTGGCCAAAAGGAGAGGGGGTCACACACATACATGGCTCCTTAACAGGTAAGGCCCAGGAAGAGTATATTGCTCTAGATCTGAGTCAGCTTGATTATTATGATGCTGTGCGACAGGCTGTCTTGAAATCTTGTGAGTTGGTTCCAGAGGCATAAATTCTTTTCACACATACGGAAATCTCCTGAAAAACTCAGGAGATTTGGCTACCTGGAGGGGCAAACAGCCGCATTATTCACGCAGACTTTACCCGGAGTTTCTGCGGCCAGACCCCTAGTATTTTTTCCGCAGAAAGTCCGAGTGAGCTGATGTCTGAACTTGGCAGCATATACTCTTGAGATTTCAACTCGAGCCAATAGAAAGAGAATGACGTTGAAAACAGTGAATGCCTAAAGTGTCTGCCCGCGACCACTACGATCTCCGTGCACGTAATTAAACGTCTGCATTATGTTTTCTGTTCGTCAGTATGTTGTTCTCCACTCTCTTGTGGATGTTGTCATTCCATTGGATTACACATAGCATTGATATAAAGGAAAATATTCTCATTATAACGTCGTGTAGCAGACTCTGTTGCTTCGGCCACTACTTCCGGGTTGTTTATTTACGTCATGTCTTACCTCAGGAAATGAATCAAAGCTTGAAATGCCCTTTGGATTGCTGCCTAAATGTTAGTTGTTAATTCACCTGATCCTGTGGGTCGATCATGAGAGGCCAACGGCGTCCCTCAGTCACCAAGATCCCATTCTCAATAGACACAGTATCACGTGGCAGACCCTCTGTGTTCCACTCCCGGATGATATATTGTTCACCCAGAATGTTGATCAGGTTGAAGCTGGAACTGATGGGGATGTTCAGTTCCTCACACTGTTTAATCCAGTGGTCAATAAGCTGGGTAAATGGGGCAAAAACATCTATATGAGTACTTTTATTTTTCTCTGTTTTTTTAACATTTTGTTTGAAAGATGATTTGTTTAAAATGTTACAATGTTACAATTCACTTAGCAGACGCTTTTATCCAAAGCAACATACATCAGAGAGTAAGTACAACACTAATCCATTCATACACCGCCACCGAAGCAGCGGGAGCAATGCAGGGTTAAGTGTCTTGCCCAAGGACATACATCAGACATGTTGCTCAGCTGTAGACGAACCCTCGACCTTCCGGTTGAGAGGCGACAACTCTACCAACTGAGCCACAGCCACCCCTAAATCTCTTGTCTTTCTGTCCAATTAATATTTTATGATATTTTTCCTTTTCTATCTTATTCTATCTTATGTATAATATGTGGATATATATATGGATAATGCAAGATAATGGTGCATAGTGCACTATATTGCATCTATGAGCAAATCTAAAGTATACTCCGGAGTCTATCCTGTGTTACCAAGGTATTTCTAAAGCATCACTTCTATAGTAGAATGTACCTACCAGCTGTCGATAATGGGAAGTGAATGCTCCATAGTAGGCCACACAAGCAGCTGCAATGAAGACATTTCCCCCAACGTTTATAATCTCTTGGTCAAACAAGGCAACACTCTCCTTCCAGCGTACTTGTTCATCCCCGAGAGAAGAAGTAAGCTTCCCTGCCCTGGTCAACCGAATCTTTGTCAAAGCCATAGTGTTAACTTTAGGAAAGAGAACAGGAAGCACACAAATAAATAGCCAGAAAGGAACATTAGTCAGGTGATAATGGTACGTATTTTATCAAACTGGGTTTAAAAGCCACTTTTAATAACTAAGATGGATAAGAGATTAGATGGAACTTTCTGGTAGAAATCGCTCCATCTTTACGAATTTACAAGAATTCATAAAAAATACGTAGTTTAATTGAATTTCAAACCCGGGTAGAACTCTGAAGTGTTAACAGGTAAATGAAATGCCCCTTACTCAAATCCTCCTTCTCAATTAAACTGCTGTCAAACTGGTCCTGTAAGTCCTTGATCTGGCTCTCCACCTCCTGAAGCTTTTGTTGCTTCTCTTTCAGGGTAGCCATAGTCATATCCAGTTCTTCCTGCATGTGTTGTAAAACCGGGGAAAGGACAGAGGATAAAACAATTAGTGAATGATAAAGGTAACGTTTAAATTCTTTATTCTCAATATTTGTTTCAACGTATGCGGGCCATCCTGTTTACTAGATCAATTGTAACTGATTGTACTTATTTAGAAAACTGATTTTTGGGGAAAATTATGTTTAAAAAATCCCATTAAAAGGATTTTCAGAATAAATGTACAGTAGATGTTGCATTTGAGCCCGAGTCTTATTTTTTTTAAAGATTTACTTTTGGGCTTTTTGCCTTAATTGGATAGGACGATGGATAGAGCAGAATCAGCAGAGAGAGCAGTTATGAGAGAGCAGGAAATGACATGCGGGAAAGAAGCCATAGGTCGGGCCTGAATCCTGGCCACCTGCTTGGAGGACCAAAGATGGTCATTACAGCAGCCCCTAACTGCGACCTGATGCGATTAAAACCCGTCCCCGTTCATTGTGTATTGAAAGCTGAGTGCTCGCTGTTCTAGGTAAGACGGCGACACAGACCAGGCTGGCTGCGCTGTTAACTTGTATTTCTCTTACCATGTTACTTATTGTAAACATGTTTTTCAATATGAACCTTGAACTGGGGCGGCGCATGCGCAGGGTGTTGTGTATGTGCGGCGAGACTGGCTGCAGGTTGTTGTGTGTGTCCACCGGGAGGTGAATAAAGTTTTGACACCAAATTAACGTTGTGTTTATTACAGTTAACAGCGCAACTTTTTCCACATCTTTTCTCCCTCACGAGGTCATAATCATGCATTTACTGAAAAAAACTGTAAATTGTTTCGTAAATAAACCTTGTGGAGTGCTCTTTTGATTGAAAGAGTCCTATATTAAAGTTAAAGAGTGACCAGTGGAGTCGGGCTGGGCGGCTTGCAAGCTAGGAGTCTGTGCCTCACAACTTTTTCCTGCAGGCTGAGAGCTCAACTACCGTACTGTAGCTAGTAGGAGTGCAAACTCCCGAAAGTGAACGCAAACGGAACTAAAAGAGCGACACAGTTGTACATAAACTGCACATTGTAGACATCGCTGAACACAATATAAATTGTCACGCAGTAAGACAGTTTAAACTAGATCCTTAAAACAGGGTGCGTCTTATATACCGGTGTGACTTATATTCTGGATTTTACCACTTGTAATTTAATACATGACCAGAAATAATGGAAGGGTTAGAGCTCTGAGACGAAGGAATAACAGTTATGTGTCTGCTTTAGGGAATTAAAATATATTCATAGCTTTCATGTGAATAGCTTTATTGAACCTAGCAAACTATTTTTTATTATTCTATTCTTTTACTATTCTTTTTATTTTTTAGTAAGCCGCTTTGATGTAGTGCTATCTTGTAGTCATTCACACTGAAACAATAATGACATGTGACAATAAAAACATAGATGCAATAAATTAAAAAAAGGCCACACTACGTTGGAGAATGTGTGAAGAATGTCTTGATAAAGACAGCCTACACCTTTTGCTGTTAGAGACAGATATCACAAAGTAAAAGCTAGTAAGGAATAGGGACACAACACCAGTCCCACAGTTGACTACATTCATCATCTTTGCTGTCTGCCCAAAGCCAAAAACAACACCAAACAGTTCCAACATAAACACAACCGTCAAATTACAAAACAAGCAAGCAGAAATCCAATTACTGCAAACTCTGTCTACTGACAATGTTAGTACACCAGCTGAACAATGATTTGTACATCTTGGCCATTTTTTTGTCTGCCGTAAACTAGATTTTAACAGTCTAGGAGTAATTCACTAACACTATAAATGTTTCAGCTTTGCATTAAGCTTTTTATTTGATATGCTGAATTACCTAAATGAATTTACCATAATATGTCTTCCTTTTGATCAAGAGGATGGTGGATAGCTTACACACAACATACAAAATGATTTTGACATGCCTGCTGGCGAATGGCTGTGACAACAGTAACGATATATTTCCATCGTGTTTGTTTATTCATGCTAATTTATGAGCCAGGTGTAGAGTTTTTAATTTTTAAGTAAACTCAATTTTTAAGTTGTTATGAACCATTTAAAATGCCCTGATTCAGTTTGCCTGCAACAAAACTCTGCCATTGTGCAGCTAAAATGTTGTAACAGTTATTACTGACCTGTGCCATGGCAAGTTTTGCTCTTTTTGGGCCCACTTCTTTGAGGACTTTAGAGTAAAGATCCATGGCTCTGACCCACATGCACATAGACTTGCAGGCTTTGGATACCTTCTCCACCTAACAGCAGCAACACAATAAGAAATTACAAATAAAATAACAGCACAATTGACCCCTTAATAGTTCTAGACTCTTGATGATGTGCATAACTTGACAACATGCACTTAAAACCATTGTATTTTTTAATAGAGACTAGAAAACACAATTGGTATTACAGGAACTATATATGGCTGGTTGAAGTAATATCGACTGGATTTGTTTGAGTAATGGCTTTTCCCATCACGTACAACAGAATTATTTATCTCTTATTAAGAGTTATCTTTTCTACTCAAACATAAAGGACTGCTTTTTTAACTTTGTAACATTGCAAAACTAAGACATATCTTATCTAAAAAAAAGTTAAAAAATGTTCTTTAAGTTCTTGTATGCTAAATAATTGCAGTTCCTTAATATGAGTCTGGCCAAAGTTTCTAAAGGCTCTTCAGCAAGGCCAAAATGCAGTTGCAAGTACAGTACTAGGAAAGTAAATCATATCCCTTAAATTTCAATAAATTGGATCCCTTTTAAATTAGAATTTACAATTGATAATTTCATCCATAAAGCCGTTACTGTTTAGTCTTGACTTTATTTTTTAAATGCTAATAACTCCCTATTACCTATACCAGAACATTGCAATCTCTGAGTGCATTTTTTTGGGTTCAGTACCTAGAATCTCAACATTTAGTATAGTTGACCTCTCCTCTGGATCTACCATACATATTGGTGTGTTACTCAACATACCTTTTCAGGTATGAAATCAGGGTTACTGATGTATTTTTGCAGCTTTAGAAGGATTTGTGGCTTGATATTATCCTTGTTGTAGTCTGTCAGACGCCTGAGGAAATTTGCGTCTCCCAGTACTTGCTTGGCACCTTGCCAGTCCGGTCTGTAAGGACAAAGGGATATTAGTGAGAATTCGTGAAAAAAGGTCTTACATAATATCTGGTAAAAGCTGAAGAATGCCCATGCATGGCTTTATTAGACTTAAAACATTCCTTTTTGATAAAACTTATAGTTAGGGCTGGCACAGGTGTAGACCAGCTCCTAGCTATGGTGCTATAGGCTTAGACTACTGGGGGAACTGGCACCTTGAGCTCTTATCTGTTCCTCTCTCTCTCTCTCTCTCTCTCTTTGTGTGCACAACATCAGATTGGCACAGGCTTGAGAAGGGAAGGAAATTTCTAGCGGGCAGACATCCACCGCATCAGATTTCTGGTCCAAGTGGTCTATGACACCTTACAAAGTCCAGCAAATCTTCACACTTGGGGCAAGACTGAGACACCTTCCTGCTCCCTGTGTGCTGGGAGAGGATCCCTTCAACATCTCCTCAGCATCTGCCCCAAAGCCTTGACCGATGGTTGTTACTGCTGGCGCCATGACCAAGTGCTCAAAGTAGTTGCGGAAACGATCAGCACAGCCATCCAGTCTAGTAAACACCACCCCAGGAAGAAAACCATCCCTTTCCTTAAGACTGTAGAGAAGCCCCCTTTTCGGCCTCAGAAAAGACCATGTCGACTGTCCACAGCCCCAGACTGGCAGCTGAAAGTGGATCTCAGAAAACAACTGAAGTTCCCTGATCACATCATGCACATGAGACTCCGTCCAGACTTGATCATCTTTTCAGATTCCACTAAACAGGTGATCATTTGGGAGTTGACTGTGCCCTGGGAAGATTACATGGAGGAGGTTTACGAGAGGAAGCTAGCCAAATACAGGGAGCTGGTGGAGCAGTGTAGAGAGCAAGGTTGGCTCTTTGTGAGCCGATTGAAGTGGGCTGTCAGGGATTTGCTTGGCGCGCTATCTGCAAAGCTCTGGCAGGCCTTGTTACGGGAACTGCGAAGACTAGGGCCATAGGTTCCATCAATAAAGCCGCAGAGGAAGCTACCCTGTGGCTTTGTATAAAGAGGGCGAGCCCATGGATTGCTGCAGCTGGGATGCAATGAAGGACTTGAACAACCCCGAATGGATCACCTGGGTGAGGGGGTCTAATGTTGAAAGATCCGAAACCACCAATGACCTAAGGAAAATCACTGATGATGCATCCTAGCACAATACTGGAGATGTATCTTGCAAACAAACTCTTCCCTTTCAACAGGCTGTTTGCCTTACTGATACAGAGGTGGTTTCAGTTGCTTAACAAGTTTTGGATGTTAGGCAATGAGAAAACAGTTTTATTTACATAAAACTGTTTTCTTTTTAAAAATAGATGCTTGATTTACATAGAGATGACTAAAAGGAAAAAAAATAATACTTAGGGAGGCAGTTAGGAAGGGACAGAAGGAGGGAAAGAACAAGAGGGAGAAAACACAATATTAAATACCACCCATAACCTGACATTGTTAAACTATTAACATACATAGATTCTACATGATTTATGACAACATTTTTTACATCTGCTTGCAATAGTAGAAAGAATACTGACTTGCAGCTAAGCAGGATGCACACAGCCTCCATGACGGTCATGACAAGGTCTGGCGGCTTGGTAAACACCTTGATCTCAGAGATGTCTGCCTTGTCAAGGGAATTCAGAGCCTGATTGGCACCCTGGAGGGCTGGCAGAGCCTCATCTAGGTCTCTCTGAGCGTCATCAGCTATGGCTTGAGTATCTTCAGCCTTGACCTTGGCCAAAGCCTCATCTTCCTTAACTACTTTACGCACCTGTGAAAATTGTATTTTTTGCAAGATACAAATTCAGAAATGAGAAAACTGTATCAAGCCTTATCTTTACATTAGAGAAGACAGTTGCCATATTTTTTCAAATATTATGTTATAATAATTCATTATCCCTCTCACACACATGTACACGCAAATACACACACACACCTTGTCAGCGCTCTCCTGGTCTATAGCCAATTTCTCCATAAGGGCATCAACATCAATGGATTTTTGTTTTAGGACTGGCTCCAGAGCAGACAAGTCTAATTTCATTTTGTCCACAAGCTTGTTGGTCTCCAGGAGTTTTGTAAGACCATTCTTAACACGATCCCTGGCCTGCAAACAAATAAACCCACACTCAGAATATATAATGAATATTTCTGTAACATTGCCACATCCCCAAAGAAGATATTACATGAGAAAAAAGTTCAAAGTCACAATAAACCTGTACCTAGAGCAACTATCTTCTGCTTCGTCTTCAACAATGTTGAGTCATTAATGTCAGGCCAATTTAATATCAGTATACAGTTAGCGTTGTTTCTCACCATTTAAATTATACATAAAATGCAATAAACACAGGAATTGTAAGACTTACGAGCACTAAATTTGTTCTTTTCCCTTCTAGCATAGATAGGTAGAGGTTGATGAGCTCCAGGTAAGAGGTAGGCGTAGTATAGTATCTTCGTCTCAGTTCTGAGTAGAAGCGCTCAGCCATGTTGGTGGCACTAGTGTGTATTTCCACACACATGGCTGAGAAGCTCTGTTTTAGCTCATCACTGCCGAACTCCAAATTCTGAAAAAATGCTTGTGAAACTGAGAGCAGTGCCTCACGAGGCCACTGAACATCAGGGAGAAAGTGGGATACAGTTTTTAGTGCATACAAGTTTTTGGGGTTTTCTTTAATTGCACACTTAATTCAAAATAACACGAGGAACAAAAAGGTTTTATTACATCACCCCAAAACAAAACTTGAGTAGATAAAGTCAGAAAAACAAGATCCATACCTGCACAAACCAGTCAATGGTGCAGCAGTTGACAATTGAAGGAAACATTCGACAGCGGGACCTGAAAGCATCACCCACAGGACTCATACACAGCACAATGTGCAGGTTTTTCCGTACACGTGAGATGAAATACTGGAACACCTGAAGGCCCCACAAACACACACACAGATTAGTAATTTCTGGGGGTTCGGACTAAGCAGTCAGATCAACTTTATGACACCCTCATGGACACTGACTTGAAGTAACTAGTTTTACCCTGACCCAATGGCTATATCTGCACAGAAATGTCAGCAGTATTGATCACATAGTCCAAGATTTGGCAAGTCAGATATCTGACATCATTCATTTCCTCCTTATGTTGCAGCTTGAAACAACAGCACATCTCTCCATCCCCACTAGATTATAAAAGTATAAATTAAATAGTGATTTTATTTCTCTTATCTGGACAGCAAGTTTTACCTTGCTGGAGTAACAATGGCAAATTCAGATATATCATAATGTAAGAAGCGTTCAAACAAACAAATGTTTGAATCCTCCCCCCAAATGGCTGAAGGAGTAGAAATTAAGCATCTGATGCAGAGTTGGTGGAACTTGTCATTGGATGGTCTGATTATTCTAATCAATTTGTAAGCAAGGATGAAGACTGTTATCCTCCTCCATCACTCACCAAGTTAACTACACAGACCATATCCTGCTACAAAAGCAACAAGGGTGAAGTTAAACACTTTGTGGTAGGAACATTTAATTACAAAAGCAGACCTGAAGGTACTAATTTGGTAACACTGTTCAGACTATTACTATAAGAGATATGTTCAACAAGGGTTAAGGTATCGAATGCAAATGACTTTGACAGAAACTAATTGTACAGCAAAAAATACTTTTGAGCAATTTACAAGTAAAGTTGAAAAAAACTACCACATAAGTTTGGTTAAAATTATCATCACACTAGTGTGCACTTTTAACTCTTCAAAAAGCCTTATTTCCTGAATTCAAACTGAAGAAATCTTGGTAGAATTTTTTATAATATAAAAAGACTACTCAATTTAATCATCAAGTGAATTGTTGAGTTTAAGTAAGTGTTTATGGCTGTGTTTACCTCATCTCTGTTCTCTTCACTGATTCCAGCCTCTTTGGCTTTCGGGCGAGTGACAGCAAGTACTTGTTCCAGCTCATCCTTCTCAAAAAGATTAGGCACTTCACCAGAGTTCAGCATGTTGTTAATATCCTCCAAAAACTCTTCTACCACAATCTATGGCAGGAAAGAGAGAGTGGAGAGTTCTGTATACACTTGGGAATCAAGAATCAAAATTATGTACATGATTACAAATGTTTATTTGGCTGTCGGTCAGTGGTAGAATCGGTCATCTCTTAATTGAAAGTCAGGGATTCGATTCCTAGCATCTTCAGCAAAATGTCCTTGTCCTTGAGCAAGACACTGAACCCAAAATTGCTACACAATCAGCATGGTAATGTGTATGGATCGGATTAGTTATTGATGGACACTTTACATAGAAAATTCTGCAATCAGTGTGTAATTGTGGTGTGAATGGGTAAATGTGACCTGCAGTGTGTGAAGTGCTTTTAGTAGTCAGATGACTGGAAAAGTGCTGTAAAAGTTCATGTCAATTTATCATTTCAAGTCCATTTATTATCTTTAGAAGAGCAAAGTCATCATATCACACCTGATTATCTGTAAATAGGAACACCATATCCTTGCCCTCCACACCAGCCATCTTGTACAGCCTCCTCAAGTCTTCATGGAAGCTATCATAGTTATAGCCTCGGCTCAGTTCAATCTCAAAGCAACAGTACCCACACATATGGGCTGACAACCGAGTGAGTGACTGCTTGCCTGTACCTCCTACCCCCACAAGAAGGGCATTGCCTCTCTCCTGGCGAATCATCCGAGCGATCCTTAAATAAATACAAATAAACAATGTTTACAGCCTGGTCTTTTGTAAAGGAGAAAGCCGGAAATGCTGTTGTTACAAGATATAGCTCACAAGTTTCATTAACATGTGTCATGTACACTCATCGACCACTTTATTAGGTACACCTTGCTGGTACCAGGTTGGACCCCCTTTTCCCTTCAGAAATGCCTTAATTCTTTGTGGCATAGATTCAACAATGTGCTGGAAACATTTCTTTAGAGATTTTGGTCAATATTGACATAATATCATCACACAGTTGCTGCAGATTTGTGGGCTGCACATCCATGAGACGAATCTCCCATTCCACCACATCCCAAAATTGCTCTTTTAGATTGAGATCTGTTGACTGTGGAGGCCATTTGAGTACAGTGAACTAATTGTCATGTTCAAGAAACCAGTTTGATATGATATGAGCTTTTTGACAAATTTTAATAATGTATTACTGATTCTGATTTATGACATGGCGCGTTATCCTGCTGGAAGTAGCCATCTGAAGATGGGTACACTGTTATCATAAAGGGTCTGACATGGTCAGCAACAATGCTCAGGTAGGCTGTGGTGTTTAAATGATGCTCAAATAGTACACAAGGACCTCACCTCGGTTGTAACAAAGGGAATATTTGAGTTACTGTTGCCTTTCTATCAGCTCGAACCAGTCTGACCATTCTCTTTAAACCTGTGAGATGGTTGTGCATGAAAATCCTAGTAGATTTGCAGTTGCTGAAATACTCAGACCAGCCCATCTGGCACCAACAACCATGCTGATTCTGGTGCTCGTTTGAACTTCAAAAGATCGTGTTGACCATGTCTACACTACCACTATGTCTACATGCCTGAATGCATTGAGTTGTTGCCATGTGATAGGCTGCATAAATACTTGCAATAACAAGCAGTTGAACAACTGTACCTAATAAAGTGGCCAGTGAGTGTATATTCTCAGAGAAAGTTTTCAAGAGTATTTTGGCAAAGCCTTTGTGCAATTACTAACAGATACTCACTTTTATTGTTAAAGAATACATTTGTGAGTAAATTATATGTCTTGTTTAAAAATATAAAGTTGGCTTTCACATTATGCCATTTCTAACCCATACTCACTTCTATTGTTAAAGAATATGTTTTTGAGTAAATTAAATGCATTGTTTTAAGATAAAAGATAGGTTTTCCCATAATCATATGAGCAGAAACTGGGTGCACACAAGTAAATTAATTATTTTGAATTCCTCTTTATATTTAGAGTTATGCTATCAAATACTTAACAGTAATTGGTCCACAGAATAGGTCCTTACAAGACAAACAATCCTTGAGCATGTAACAGTATTTATTTGACTATTCCATTTGATATTAAACATTTCTTCTCTAGGGAATGATTCATTTCTTCTCCATGGAAAAACATTTCTGACACTATTTACCAACTATAGCTAAAAAGCATTAGCCACCTATAGTGAAGACACCTGATGGAGTATCTGCCAATTTAGTGTTGCAAGTTTGCATGCATGTACCTGGAGACATGCTCAATGGCATCCTGAAAGAAAACCAGCTTGGTTTCCTTGGAGAAGGTCAAGTTATAATCATCAAGATAGTCCTGGAGCACAGCCTTAATCTTATCAATGTCAGTCAGATCCTCATACAGACGGTCTTCTTTTTCAGCACCGAACTACAGATATTTGTTGTGAAGAGCAATGACAATCATTTTATAACTTTAGACATACAAATCAAATGTTGTATTAATGTTAATGTTGTTAATGTTTTATTAACTATTAGCAATTTCCTTGAAAAAAGACAGAACCTGACCTTGATAAAGTCCCCGAATATAATAGGCTGAGTCACAAAGAATGAGGGCTCCAAGCTAATGCTGAAATATTTGCCTAGCAGAAAGAGGAAAAGGGTCAAAAATGAACTGTTCTTAAACTAGTAAAATGGAACAAAAAAATGAAGTACTTTGGAGTCCAAAATGTACCAGATTTTAAACGTTTGTGGGTTTAGAAGAGTAAGCCACGAGACAGTCTTTGTGACTAGGTTCTTACCAGACATTTCACCGAGGATGGTATTAAAATACATCTTATCTTGATTGTTGATGAGTCGGTCGTGGAAAACCCGCTGACACTCATGGCAGAAGAGACGGAAGATCTGGTTCTTGTCTCCCACTTGACTCGGCTCACACTGCAGTATACCTATATATCAGGAGAGGATTTAGTCATTATATTAACTGCTATGTTATATATATATGTTACTGCTAATACTACACTGTACCATTATGACTGGCAATGTAGCTATTAATCTATTTTATTCATTGTTGTTCCGTCTCTCTCTTTCTGCATCTCCCTCTGTCCCCTCTCAAACCCAACACAGTTTTGGCAGAAGGCTGTTTTGCCCTTTAAAGACAGTTTGTCCTTGCTACTGTAACTTTGATAAATGTTGCTTAGTGATGTGCTCATGGTGCTCATGGTGGATTAATGTTGGGTCTTTGTAAATAATATAACAAAGAGTATGGTCTAGACCTGCTCTTTTTGTGACTTGAGAAAATCATTCACCATTTCACAAAGGCAGCCAGACTTCTTGTCAGTACTAAACCAATGACAATTTTATTATTTATATCAATGGCATGGAATTAAGGAGAAGTTTGGGGTTCCATCCTTCGCATCCTTGATGGGGGAAGTGGGGAAGTGAATGCTTGATACAGTCTGTGTTAGATAAAGTGCCTAAATCAAGGCAAGGCACTACAAAAAAAGTTAAATTATGTTACTTAATTGATTAGGTTGGATGGAGACGTTGATAGAGACAAATTGATCATGTCTGCAATCATCTAAGGAACTGGTGAGGGTAATGGTAAATGGACTTGAGCTTATATAGTCTTCTGACTACTCAAAGCGCTTTTACACTGCATGTCACACCTACCCATTCACACACTTATGGCAGAGGTTGCTATGTAGTATCATCCATCAGAAGTTACTAATCCATTCATACACTGCCAACTGAAGCAGCGGCAGCAATTCTTGGTTAAGTGTCTTGCCCAAGGACACATTGTACATGTTGCTCAGCTGTTGATAGAACCCTAAACCTTCCGGTTGAGAAGCGATGACTCTACCAACTGAGCCACAGCCACCCTAGGGTAAGACACCCTAAAGCAGCCTACTGGAATTCACATTCCCACGCATTCATTAGCTATTAGCAATGCATTGGGAAGCTGTTAAAGGTTCAGTGTCTTGCCAATGGACACTACCAGATGTAGTCTGCCAATCCTACCTCTGAGCCACAACTCATCTTTGCAGAGGTGTCAGGTGGAGTTCTGAATGTGTGTGTATGCATATGTATCTACACATATCTCACCTTGGACACATTTGGATAAGTCACGGAGATTGAAGACATAGTGTGACTTAGCTGGAGTGGGCAACAGGTCTACACTCAAACGGTTGTATATCTCCACAGCTGCATCCACAATCTGACCAGCACAGTCCTTTACCTCCTGGGAAAACTCACTAAGAAATCCATTCAAGATGGCCTTAAGAGGGTTGGAAAGCATCATAACAAGCATGAAAAAAGGAATAAATTGTTAAGAACAGAGGGGAATTGGTGAAAGGAAGAAACAATAAAAAAGTAAGAGAGCAGGAACAAGCAAGTTTAGAAGCAAATGATTTGTTATGGGTAAAGTTTTTCCATGTTTAATTTAATTTGTAATATTCGACAGAGATTTTAAAGCAATATTATTAAATCATATACAATTTCAGAGTAAGTACCAGTAACTACCCAACTATGTACAACTAGTATGTACAACTAGTACAACTATGTACTAGAGTCAAAGATACTCAATATAATAATTTATTAAATCTGTAACAGAAGAAAGAAAAGTCAATGAGGGCAACAATCCTTGCCGTATTAATGTGCGCTTGTCTGTGCATGTTTGTATTCTCACTTTGAAGATCTGTTTCAGGCTGTGTTCTGAAGGTGTGGGAATACACAGCATGCTAAAATGTCGAACAAATCGTGTGGTAACTGGATTACGTCCCCCTCCTGGAGGAGCACATGCTGCAGCAATGATCATTTCCTGTAGGTCAGAAAAGAAAGGCAGAGTAAATGCAAAGATGATTTGCTACAATGTAAAAGACATGAAGGGTACCAAAGAAGGTCCAACAGGACCAAACCCAAATATAGGAAAATGTTGCAGCTGCAAGTAATTGTTCTGTAACAGTCCTAACTGTAAAAGATTTTCAAGTTACATAGCTAATAGACAATCAGCAAATTTCCATATCTGGTGGGCTGGAACTAGGGATGGATAATTAAATCAAAATGCTTATTATCATTATTATTATTATTATAATTATTATAATTATTATTATTATAATTATTATTATTATTATTATTATTAATAATAATAATAATAAGAAGAAGAATAATACTAATGCATTTTATCTGTAACACATTGATTTTTGGCAAAAAAGATTTAGATGTTTGGCCAAAAATCACAAAGTGCTACAGAGTTGAAAATATAAATAAATAAATATAAATATAACTTAATGATTCGAACTTAGTTCTAGTGATCCACTCTTTAATTATGAGTTTTTTACAACCAGCATGGGATTTACTTGATTTACTTACTCAATTTTTCTCTCCCTTTAACAAATGCAAAAAAGAAAAAATCAATTGCTTAACTCTGAGAATTAAAGCTAGAGTAGGTAAAATTATGTTTTATTAAAATTCTGGATACATATATTAGCAACATCTTTCTTATTTTTAATTTTTTCATTGGAATGTTTATGTTGCCTACTGCCACTTTAAGGTAGAACAAATACAATTTTGTTTATATATTTATGTTTGGGGTCTTGGTTTAATTAAAAGGCATAATTTAAGAACAGTTGCCTCTATACCAACACCGTTGGTGCCTCAAGGTTTTAGTTAGAGAAATTAAATATTTATATGCTCTGATGTGAAATTATAAACTAATTGAGCTTTAGATGAGAGAGATCTTATTTTTAACACAACACATGTAACTTGCATATTGTGTTGCACTACTGCAGAATTGGATTTCAGTTGAATAGATTTTCATGATTTACTCTTTTTTCATTAACTTTTGTTTTAGTCGTCTAAATAGGTCTATGTCAGCAGTAGAAAGTCTCAAACATTTTTGTAAGTCCTCATCTCTTCCTGAACAACTAAACACTTTGGTGTTTGAGCCTAGGGCCAACCATTGCCTTGCATTTTCAGTGTTTGTTTGTATTAAAAACTGGGTGCAGCCACAACTTTTCCGGATAAAATCAAGAGCATCATCCATCACCTAGCTGTGGTTTATTCACCAGAAAAAGTAAACTGTTACTATGGCTTACCAATATCATTGACTAGGATGAAAATAACCCAAAAAACTTAGCAGTAAAGAGGAATTTGATTATGAAGACGAAGAATAGTCCAAACCATCTCTGTTAGATTTAGGTAAAAAGAAAAATGAGCTTCTAAAGCCAATTACAATAGATGCCAGCAAAGACAACAAACTGTGACTTCATCTCCATCTTAGTATGCTTTATATAGCTCCCAGATGCTACACATTTATACCTGGATCTTTTTCCAGAAGAATTTTTTTCTGTCATAGAAGCCAGAAAAGTCCTGGAACTGACGCAGGAGTTCTATAGGTGGCTGAGATCCATAACTGTCCAGCTTAGGCATATTAAGATCATCAACAAAGACTACTAACTTTTTGTTACCAGGAGCACCTAAAGTACAATGTCGGAAAAGTAAAAAGATAAAAACAGAAGGAAAAATGGGTCAAAAGTTGATTTGATTGATAAATACAATTAAAGAAAGATACTTTATGCATTTAAGACTGATAAAGGAGAAAAGTAAAGACCAGCTAATTGAAACATGCAACAATAGTGGTTTTGTAGACTTTTAGCGTAATTAACTAAAATGACTACCAACCAATTTGGAAAGTTTTTACAAATTATTTCAATGTTTTTTGTTTTTGTTCTATATTGCAATTGATAAATGACTGTTGTAATGACACTGTCAAACATTACCCAGAAGGTTTTTCCTCTTTTTTTCCAGCTTGGACTCAATAATCTCCTGTGTTCGAGCAGAGGAGGTCTGAGCAGAGAAGTTAATGAAGACCGGAAGGTACCCTGCCTTTTCCTGGATACTATTTAGAAGGCCTCGAGCCAGTACAGACTGTGAGGGACAGACGCATAAACATTTCAACAAAACTTTTGTAGCATAAAGTGTCATACTTTTTAAAAGCTTCACTTATTCATTCACATACGAAACTTCAAGGATCTTTGGTTTAGCAAAATAAACCAGCACTTTAAAAGATCATAGATTTAGTGTATTTATATTTAGTGTATTTTGTCAATTCTTAAGATTAATTTAATCCTTTCTCAAAATTTGACCCAGAGATTGCTTTTTGTCTATCCAATGCTTCCTTGGTGTCAGAACATAAACTCACCAGAAACTTTTTTCATTTGGCATCAATTGGCAAATATATTGTTAAATCAACAACACATATCCCTGTGTAAGGGCACAAAGATGTGAAGTACACAGATTTTAAGATTACTTATATGGTTCTTATCTAAAACATAAACAATGAGTGTCTGTGGTCCTCTGCATGCAACAAGTGAATGCTGACTATGGGACGTGTATTTCAAGTAGCAGTGAATAAAACTAAAACAAATAACACAAGAGAAAAAATAAATAAAACGTAAACATACTTTACAGATTTTTCTTTTTAAACCTTCTAATGAGATTATGTTCCAACCTTTCCATTGGTTCTTGTTTTTTCTCACTTAATGTTGGCAAAGTTGCATAAAAAGAACCAATACTCAAGCAGAAAAGATATACAGGTCCTGGCTTACCAGGTTCAAAAAGTAACCCAGAGATTTACGTAAATTCTGCAAAAGCTCGTCAGCTGTGCTGAAGGGCTCATGATTGTTTCTCTCTCCACCAAAATAGAACCCTTTTGTGTATTCTTGGGTACATAAGCGGGCAAATAGAATTCAGCACAGTCTACTGCCCAGGTTTTCTTGCTAAATTATTGGTCTGATAAATGTGGTACAAGACAGTATGTCATAAGTAAGACATGTGTTGGAACAGTTTGAAATAAATAAATAACTTCTCACCTTCCCCACTCCAGTTTCACCTGTGAAGAGTACAGAACGTTGCACAGACAACAGTTTCTCCATCAGGTAGCCGTAGCGAACAGTGTCTGTGGTCGGGACCAGCATCTCAAAAAAGGGCTGCTCCTTGTTGTATTTAAATGAAGGGATGACCTTCTCCCATGACTCCAGCCACTTGTGATTAAAGTTCATGTACACACCCCACAAGGTTCCACACTTAGGCAGCTAGACAGCACATGTGAATGAAATTAATTTACCCAAATAAATGCATTAAAAAACTAAACAGTGTCAAGAATTTACAAAAATACATGAATATGCCTTCTTTATTCTGTGTGTGATTTGGCTTCTATGTAAATTGTCCATCAATATTACAAGCATGCTTCATACGCCACTGACGAAGGAGTTTCAGGGACACATCGTCATGTGGCTGAAGGAGCTGGGGATCGAGTTCCCCATCATGAGAGACGAATGACTTTACCACTGATCCAAAGCCTTCCCAATGCCCATGCCTAAAGGAAACTCATTCTTGATTTTAGTTTCTTATTTTTACTAGTTTGGAGTTTTCCTTGTGGCACTTGAATTAGTATTTGCTCACAATATTGTTGAGGTGTATGCAAAAAACATTTTCATGCTAACAGCTCTCTAACTAAACTAAGATTCCAATTCATACAACTCAACAAAACAAAAACATCAGCTCAAGTTGATCATGTTTAAATTAAATTCTGCAGTCTTCATATGCTTTTACTTGTGTTTTCACTCCACCCTCTGGTAAGGGAGAAATCTTCCAGCCTGAATGTGTTCTGCCCCTGTCAGTAAGGCATTTCATTATCAATCTATTGCTGGTACCAGCCTAAACAAACCTCTCAAACAATGAGCTTTCTATTTTCCAGCAGGCCAAAAGACATCCAGTAATGTCAGCCTCCACCGTTTTCATCTATTTTTCTCTCAATCCATCAATCAGTCATAATTTGTTTAGCGCCAATTCATGTTATCTCGAGATGCTTTACAAAAAGCAGGTAAAAGAACGTAAAAATGTTTATTCTTGTAACGGTTAATTCATAATTGTCAAGTGTGGGCAAGGTAGGATAATGCTATGCAATGGACTTTTACTCCCTCTACAAAAGCTTATTATTTATATGATAAACACCTCAAATAAGTTCATTTTAACACCAGTATAGAAAAATTAACCACATGGATGCTTGTTTGTAGCACTTCATTTGACAAGAGTGACTGATATCATTTAAAAATATATATATTATAATTTTAGCTATGGTCCAGTAAAAAACATCATGTTACAAGATTACTATGATGTTTTATATATTAGCTCACTTTCAGGCTTTTTCACATATTTTATTTTAATAGCATCAAATGTGTTGGAAATATATTTTCTACGCCAATCAGAAATGAGGCATTAAAGAAGCCTAGAGGTAAAGCACAGTTTGCCACCAAAGGTGTCAAAAACACAAACGCTATACAATTGCCAGCAAAATGCACAAACCATTAGGTTATTCAATTGTCCCCATTAGGTATTAGTGTGGGTGTGTATGGTGAGTGTGTGTGTACAGGTGTACATACCTTAGCATTGCTGTTATCTTCAAACTGCTCCCTGACAAATGTGTCAAAAGTATCCCAGTGAGAACAGGTCAGGTTGCCGCCTACTGCCCACAGGTAGCAAAATATGAAAGTCTGGCATAATACACTATTGAGTTGTTTGGAATCCTAAAACCAACACACAGACATCAAGCGGGGAATTACTCAGTAAGTAAGGGAATGGTTCAAGTATACACTAACCCAAATTATGCTATTGTCACTTTATGTAGTCGTAGAGTCTTATCATCCATTGGTTGTATTTATATCTTCTGTGGCTTAAACATAGATGTTTCTTTGTCATTGGACCTTTCCCACAAAAACAGTGCTGAGATATTCTATAAAAATGTCCTGAGACTAAAGCAACAGTAAAACCTGTTGACCTCAAAAATGTACCATTTTGAGGTCTGGCCCTCCATTTCCCAGCAGCAGTGCCTCCAGCAGGGAGCACAGAGTGGTGACTTTACTGATGTCCACCTGGCGAATGGCCTGGGTACAATGCTTTAGCACAAACTGAAGACCCTTCTCCACATACTGCTTAAACAGCTCCAGTAGGTATATTTGAACTGCATCTGGGAGCTTGAGAGCAGGGATAGAGACAGTCATAGTGAAAAGGTTTCAGACAGAAGAGGGTAAAAAAAAAAATGCAGCTGCATAATCAAAAAAGCAATTTAATTACTTTTCCTTCAAGTTACTAAGACAGAGTTAATAAGTCTAGGAAAATGTTCAGGGTTTCCTTCAGTTTAATGCAGACCCTGGACTGTAACCTCAGACCAGGCCAAGAGTGAGGGACTTATTCATATAATGCATATTTTCACACTGGAAAAACTGAGGATTAATAATTTTCAGAGAGAGAGCTGAGTAAATAGGCACTTCTCAAGAATATGTCTGCAAAAACTTAGGCTGCATCCAGCTTCGCTTAGCATAAAGCCAATGTATATGGGAAAAAAATAGAAGCTTATTACCTTACTTTACCAAACTGCCAGAATCTATTCATTAATATGCCAAGCTTAGTGAAGTTAAGCTATTTAGCCAAGAGGATAGTGTTAAAAAAAGAAGGCTTACCCTGCCCCATAGAGTTGCATAGAGACAGACTGCTTCAGTAAATGTTGCTAAGAGTAAATCATTATATACTTATTAAATGGTTTTGTAAAAAACTAAAAGTGTCATAAAACAGATAAGCTTAATGCAAAACTCAAACTAGTAAAAGAAATGAACACAATAAAATGTATAAAAGCAGAAACATTTTAGACAAAGAAAACCTTTTTTAAAAGGATAGATTATATAAATCTATATAAAAAAATTAACAACATAAAAGCGAAGGGATTACCCATTCTAACTGCAGTTTTCAGTAACTTGTAATGGCTCAGGTCTAATGATGCAAGCTATAAACTTTAAGTTGTTGTCATTAAGATAAAAATGTACATTCAGTAATGCTTGTGCTAAAGTTCCCCTGCTTCTTATATTAGATGTCAGTAACAAATAAAAGATAGGTTAGAGCAGGGGTTCCCAAACATTTCATCCCAAGACCCCCAAAATAACGATGCGAGACCGGGGACCCCCTCCGACCATGGAAGTGGTTAAAGCATAACATTGCACACAGCAGCACGCACTAATGGGCCTATCCAAACACTGACATTAGAACAACGCTAAAAAAAATACAGCAGCCTTAAAATAATTAAACAACATTGTTGTATGTAATTTCACAATAATGGTTAAAATATGTAATTTCAAGTAATTTCCAGTTTGTATTTGTTTTTCGAAGGCATCTCCCAACCCCCACTATAGGAACCACTGGGTTAGAGCATTAGATGTTAAAATGGTGCCTATAGCTTGGATATTTAACAATTTGAAAATAGAAAGCCTTCTAGAGACTTGCGCTATATACTATACTGCATGTACTAACACTAACCAGTGGGACAACATGACAGCTACGGAAGCACTTAAGCAAACATGCTTCAGAGGGCATATTTTACAACAATAAAAATGCATATAGCCTCTCTGTAATTTCAAACATGGCACTTGAAATCTGGGAACAACAGAGATTAAGACCTTTGCTCCAAGACCACTGATCCATGTCTGGACGAATGGCATCCACTTGAGCTCATCTGGATCAATATATACCATCCCACAACGACTGACTGTGGCTGGAGATGCAACAGCCAAGTCCTGGACCTGAAAAACACAGGATTATATGATGGTCTCAGAGCACAAAATGCTTAAAAACCATCAAAGTATTCATTAAAGTAGAGAATATGATACTTAGTTTAAGACCTGGACTTATGCTAATCACTGTTAATATGAATTAGGAAAGTGACAAATGTGACTTAATTAAAGGAGCCATATGTAACTTGGACGCTTATTGTTTAAAATACTGCAGTCCAGATGCAAATCATTGGAGAGAATTGTCCTGTCCACTCCTCCCTAGAGTTGATACACATGTGGGTTATCATGTCGTGCACATGGAAGCTTTAGTGTTTAGCTAGCTCTGCATCTCTATTGAAAACTTTCTGCGTTCTAACCTCTCTCCATTTTTCAGAAGCATCTACAAATGTATCCTAGTTTTACCACGTGTCTACGTTGTGAGGCTTATTAGAAAAATGTAGAGGCTCTAGGTCGGGTAGAATCAGTTATATCTGAACCAGTTCGCTTGCCCGCTTCCATTGCAGCAAACCCTGTTGGTTTGCTACTTGCTTGGCAAACTGAGGGGCACCCAAAACAGCTGTGTGGGGGTGACCTAAAAACGGCTACCTTCTCTGGTCAAAACAAGTACAGACAATTCCGGACTGGAATCGAAACTTAGAAGGAGGACATACTGGCTGCTGCACTGTTGTCAGAGAATCCAGCACTTCAACATAGCATATCTGATGATATAGTAAGGTCATTTTATGATTTCATCTTATATATTGCTCCTTTAAGCTCTAACCTCAAACACCATATGTATGGATGGAGTAAGTTTGATGCGCTCGCTGTTTGCCAGACAGAGCATCTTGTTGTCATCCAGCACGGTGTTCATGTTCTCAATCCACAAGGCGTCAACTGGCCCGTCGCAGATCACCCACTTGTGGTCATCACTGGTGTCGCTGACTGCATCACGGACACTTAGTGCCATTAGACCATCCAGCCACTCCAGTGTTAATGGATTAACCTGATGTGTTGAGGTGGAAAATAAATTAAAATATAGAGGAAAGGAAAGAGGCAGTTGTGTAACATGTTTTCCTTGACTGCAATACCTCTCCATAGAGTTCTCCCATAGTAACAGATTTTGGGTTGAGAACATAAGTCTTGACAAGCTGATAGAAGGGGTTGCTATCATTGTATCCTGTACGGTAGAGGGTTTCCAGCGTGTCGGCCAAGATGGTGTAGACAGTGGTCTTACCTCCACCAGTTGGTCCTACCAACATTACACCATGGCGCACTATCATGGTCTCATACAACTGGATCACCTGGGTGTATAATAGCAGAAAGAGAGAACAAGGGAATGACTGGTAATATGTGAAATTACCTGTAATAATTATTATATAAACATGCAGATTTTGAGTTAGCCTTTAGATGAAGAAATGCGTTTGTTAATTTTGAAATGTATTAGTGATCTGTTTAACAGTTATCATTAGAAGCAGAAGAAAATAGGCTTTTGGATGAGTATTACAGACAAGGCAGTGAACTTTAAAATTACAAAGAAATGGACAAATACATTCACTGGGAGGTTTATTGTGAGAAAAAAATACAATATATCTTAAAATGTATAAATTACACTGAAATTGTTTTACATAGGTAAAATGTATTCATAAGGACATATTGTTATACTTATACTAATACTCTTTCCCCCCTCGTACCTTCTTGGTCATGCTAGGCAGTGGCTGCAGGTTTCGCTTAACCAGACACTCCAGGATGGTTGAATGTAGGACACCATAGTCATGTTCAGGGATACAAACACCAGGAAAGAGGTCTGATAGTATTCCACTAGAGGGGTTCATACACACATAAAGTTCATACACAATAAAAAATGTATCATTTAAATATGAAACAACCTTTTTTTTTTTTTTACATTTTACATTTTGTTTGCATTTCAGTTTGTTTGCATTTGGATCACCATAATTAAGATGCACTTTCTAATCAAACTTACCCAAAAAGCACAGCATCATTAACAAGGAACTTAGGCAGGTTTGAATCCCTTAGTGCTCTTATAAGAACCACTGTCTCATCAAGGAGGGGGTTATCTCTCTTCAGAGACCTGAGATAACATAGAACAATAACTTACTCAGAGGAGTAATATGTAGTCAAAGGCAACCAATAAAGCACCTGCCAGATTCAACAGTTACCTGATCTTCACCTAATCACCATCAGATAAATGCATGACTTTGATTACATCTTTAAACTCATGAGGTATGATATTATACTATGTTAAGCAATTTCAAACAGATGGCAACTGGGGTTTGAATGAAGAAGTGCTTCTTTTCAATTGTCAGTAATGATCACAGCAAGGAAGATTTGGTGTTTTTCAACAGTTTACCCCTTTATCTATTTAATCATGTATACAATTTAATTTGTTACAATGATAATTGTGCGCTAAATGTAAAAATATATGGTAACATCTAATCAATCAAATCCTATTCTATTCATGTTTGCAGCACAAATTGGATATATATGTACTGTAAGCAAGGGCATGTATTTGTGTATTGTGAGTGTGTGTCAGTCACAATGGTTCATCTGGCCCCTTTAAAGACTTTATATGCGATTTTTTTTGATCCAGCAGATGTCGCCCTTGAGCACCAGCATGAAACCAAAACAACTCGCAGTGCATTGTTGTGTTAGCATGCTAATGCTAGCTATCTTTATTATGCTTGTATCTTCACACTGCATGTTAATTTACCCGAAATGAGCGTGATCTAGAAACACAGTTAAGCAGTGAGTCAGGGGGGAGGAGTCAGCCGCCGTCCCGGCAATGTCAACAAACTGAAAATATGACTCGGAAAACTTGGAAAACATCACGGACAGTGGGACTCGGGTGTTACACCCATTGTAGACAGTCATTACTTACAGAGTTATTTTCAGAGGATATACTTGATTGCTATTATATTTAAGTGTGAAAAATCGCATATAAAGCCTTTAAAGGATCAATATGGAACTTGGACATGCATTGTTTAAAATGGATACTGCAGTCCAAATTCAAAACATTGGAGATAGCTCCGCACCCTCCTCCCTACAATCAATATGCTTGAGGTTGCCATGTCGCTGACACGGAAGTTTCTGTGTTTAATAAGCTCTGTATCAGTCTAGAAACATTTTCTGCTTTCTAATCTCTAATCTCTCTCCATTTTTAAAAGCATATTCAATATTTATCCTAATTCTAACCAAGTGTACTGGTCATGAAGCTTATTAGAAAAACGCTTCGGCTTTTTGGCTCAGGTAGAATCAGTAATATCTGAACCAGTTCGCTGCAACACCTGTTAGTTTGCCGTTTGCCAGGCAAACCAAGGGCTGAGGGGCAATACGGACATGTGGGAGGTGCTGCCTACTTCTCTGGTAAAATTGTTTTTTTTTAAAACATTCCACACTGGGATCGAAACTTAGAAGGAGGATATACTGGCTGCTGCGTTGTTGACAGAGAAGCCAGCACAACATAGCCTGCTTCCTTAATGTCTGATGTTTTGGTGAAGTCATTTTATGATTTAATTCAGACGATATCTTACATATTGGATATCTTACAGATGTATGAGAGTGAGGCACTGACCCTGCCATGACCAGGACAGACTTGACAGCTCTCATGCCGAAGTCATAGTGGTCCTGCTGGGACAGCTGCTCAGAGCAAAGCTTATACATCTGGGTCATTTTCCTTGCTAGGGTTCTACTTGACTCAAACCCTTCTGAGTACAAAATCACCTGAGGGGAGAGAAGGAACAAAGGATTACACCCTATGATGTAGAAAAAAAATCACAAAAAAGCATATACAAAGAGCCCGTTACCTCAGCAATGAGTGCGTAGTTTGGCACCATCATGGCTACAGGTCTAAAGAGAGCTTTAAGGTTGTCAGGTAGCTCTGTTCTTCCAGCATAGCCAGGGTTCATGGTAATGAATGCAGCACAGGTCATCACCAACTTGATCTCCTGGCCCTCAAATCGAAACCTTGTCATCTGCATAGCACAGACTTGGGCTTAGATGAGCTTGTTTATGAGTGTTATGTAAAAAAACAAAACAAGGGCTATCAATCAAACAATAAAAATTTAATCGCGATTAATCAGAAATTTTAATCGTTAATAGCATGTTTGAAATACCTTTATTTCGCATTTGAAAATAAAAATGTCTAGGCTTTTATTTGAATTTTTATAATGTCTTCAGCTGAGACTACTTTACTTGCGGATTCAATTAACCCTGCTTTTAGAAAGAAACTCTTTACGGATCAATAAATAAATTAAAACAGCTAGGAACGGTAAAAACGTGAAATGTATGATGTCACAAGGTATTACTTTTTCCTCATCAACAGAGCTGTCTAGGATTTTGATATTTTTGATATTATTATTTGATATTATGATATTTTGATACAGCAGTATAATTGTTTATTTATTAAAGCTAGCTGGAAAGTAAAATTCCCATGAATAGCCTATGATGCTGCTAAAAACAAGCACACCAAACTTGTGAATCTCACACTGACTGTCCCTGTAACATCCTGCACTTCAGGAAGGTCATTTTCTGGCTTGCGGTGCCTGAAAAACTATCTTCGATGCACAATGGGGCAAGCACGACTGAACCTGTTGCTATATTGAACTGTCAAAAGAGTTTGACACGAAATAGTTACTTGGATATAATTGCAGACCAATTCATTAAGCGCACGGTTACAAGGGGCAACACTTCTGCTGATCAGGAATTAATAGCATTGGTGAGTGACAAAAATGTACGTGGGCCTATGTGTATGACTGCATGTGCTTTGATATTTTGCAGTGTTGTGCTCATTATTATTGGGCTATGTGTTTGAGTTGTTAATAGTAGGCCTCTGACCTTTACGGTTATTGTTCTAATGGATTTATACTGTAGTTCTTTGTAATAGAGTTGGTGTCTGATTTGTATCCTCAGGTGAGCCTTTTTAATGCAGTTTTGGTGGCAATGATTTCCTCGTTTGTTAAAGTTTTTATTTTTCTGATTAGGAGCTTCATAGTGATCATTGGCATTAGAATATCAGGTAGTTAGTGAATAATGAACAGGTGGAGCAGTTGCTGAAAAGTGCATGCTTTATAGTTTACAGACTTTCAGCACCACGGGCAGCCCCACGTTTAGGTGCGCTTATGTGTTTCAGTTGGTAGAGTCGTCGTCTCTCAACCGGAAGGCCGAGGGTTCAGCAACATGTCCGCTGTGTAAGACACTTTACCCCAAATAGCTCCCACTGCTTTGTCGGCGGCGTATGAATGGGATTAGTTACTTCTGATGGTCTCACTTCATAGCAACCTCTGCCATCAGTGTGTAAATGGGTATGAATGGATAGGTGTGACATGCAGTATTAAAGCGCTTTGAGTAGTCTGAAGACTAGAAAAGCGTTATATAAGCTCAAGTCCATTTACCATTTACTATTATGGTCCTGCAGGTCCTGGGGAGGAGGGTGGGGGATGGTAGATTGAACTATAAGCCCAAAAGGTAGTTGTTGTTGTTTTTTTTGTTTTTTTATTTATCTATTTTTGTTCTGGACAAAAGGCCGTCTTATTGTTATATAGTAATATATAACATGCTTATGAATGTAGATGTAATTCTTTTTTTCTCATGCTGTCTCATTTTATTTATCTTGTGTATTTTATGTATTGACTGTTAATATCTTACACTTCCTGCTAACATTGTATAAAAAGGATATTATGAAATGTCTATAGTGAACTGGGGTGTTTATGTGTGTGTAAGTGTGTGTACCTTAGCAGCTTTGGCGTTTTTTATGGTTATGAGCTGCTGAGCGATGACGGACAACACTTCAATGTCGATTCTGTTAAATTCATCAAAACAACACCAAGCACCTGACTGAGCAAGCCCACTGAAGAAGCGCCCCATCATCTAGAAATAAAGGTTAATTTTGATTAAATAAATTACATCAATACAAAATTATGAAACCATACAACATAATTATAATAACATAAACAGGTCTGGGGTCTCAGTAGTGTTTAATAAAGTGGGCATATTGAGACAATCTGAGACTTTCACTGTAACCAAAAATAAACATGTAATCTTGGCTCAACTTGGCAATGACAAACTCCTCAACCTGCCTTAGTTGTAGTAGGGAGATATAAAGTATAGTAAGGAGACTACCATATGTAGTGAGAACAGCCTCGTTTGTGGGAGAATTACAAACCTCACAAAAAACTGCAAATACTATGACGTCAAGTGCATAACCTCTATGGATTTATGTGCTTCGTGCAGAGTGAAAGGCTTAAGTTATAGAAAAATGTTTAAAGAACATAGAGGAGTGGATCACGTCTGGTTTGAGTCATTTAGAAGCTGACATTTATACTTTTGTATTTTCAACTGTTCTTTACAAGTGTTCTGCACTGTCTTTGTGTACTTAAACTGGCACATTCTAGAGTTTAGCAATATTGCCATCTTTTCACACATACGAAAATCTCCTGAAAAACTCCGGAGATTAGGCTAACCAGAGGGGCTTTAGGCTATATGTGAACGCAATCAGCCAATTTTTGTGCGGACTTCACCCGGAGTTTCTCCGGCAAGACCCCTAGTATTTTGTGCGCAGAAAGTCTGGGTGAGCTGATGTCTGAACGCAGCAGCAGATACTCCAGAGAATTCACCTTGAGCCAATAGAAGGAGAATGACGTTTATATACAGTGACTGCCGCATGGTGCATAAAGTATCTGAACGCGACCGCTACGATCTCCGTGCACGTAATTAAACGGCTGCATTATGTTTTCTGTTCGTCAGTATGTTGTTCTCCACTCTCTTGTGGATGTTGTCACTCCATTGGATTACACATAGCATTGATATAAAGGCAAATATTCTCATTATAACGTCGTGTAGCGGACTCTGTTGCTTCGGCCGCTACTTCCGCGTTGTTTTTTTACTTCACGTCTTACCTTGTGAAATCCCCCGACCCCCCTCCCCTCTGACAGGGATAGTCCCCTGCTGTGAGGAGCATATGTGAACGGCTAGGTCGGGAGAATCTCCGGAGAAGTCCTCCTGTAATTATCTAGATATTATCCGGAGTGCATATGTGAAAACGGCTTAAGTCGTTAAAGACAAGTGGGACAGCATGAGAATAAATGGGTCATTAAAGAGAACATGCTCTATCAGGTGTGGGTTAGTAATGATTAAAGCTTGTTCTTGCTTACCTTGTAGTCAAGTCCATCAGAGCAGTTGAAGACCACACACTGTATTGCCAGGGCTTTAGCAAGGTCCTTGGTAGTCTCAGTTTTGCCTGTTCCAGCTGGCCCAGCTGGAGCCCCTCCCAGGTCTAACTGGAGAGCCCCCATCAGACATAAATAGCAACGGTCCTGCATATCAGAAAAGGAAAGAGATGTGGAACACTTTGAGCAATTGAGATCATTTGAGTAAAACAAAATATTTACAATTGACAAATTAACAAAAACTATACTACATCCCAAAATATGCCAAATTTTCAGTTCTAGCCTTTGCATGACAGACATTTTATGGCGCACTATAAGCTCCCTAAAGAGATTTAGTAGCTTGTTTAAGAAGTATGTATTTTTCTATACAGGTCTGTGTGGATTAAAGTCTGTTGAAGCCATGCCACTTGATGAAGATTGAATATGTTTTGCATTTGGTCTTAATGCAGCCGAATTCAACATAATCTACTAAAGGTTATTGTGTTCAACATAGGTTTCATTAAGTTGTGGGACAGGTTTATTTATATAATTTATGTACCGGTCATAGATGCTGGTCTGAGCATCAGCAAGTGTTTATATGTTACCGTAAGGGGTGTGATAACCAGTCTAGGACAGGCACCCAGGTATTCATAGCCATAAATGTAAGTAGACAAAGCCATTGTGGCAATACAGTTGTCCAGGTCCATGTCCCAGTAGTAGCGCAGCTGTCTCTGCCATTCAAAATTAGACCTTGTGTCCACCTGAAAAAGAGGGCTGAAGTTAGTCTTAGAATTTGAGTTGTCACAAGTATTTTTGATACCAGAAAAATAGATGAGCCTATAATTTCAAGCCAAGGTTACTTCCTGGTGTGAATATGTGTTTCCTACATTGTAGTTACCTTCTGGAAAACTAGATCTGTGACAATGTCTCTGGCATGGACGTCAACGGTGATGAGGGCAGTGATGATACTACGATGCAAAGTAGGCAGCTCTCCTCGAACCAGTGCTGCCAGGGCATTCAGCCTCTGAATACACCCACACAATTGCACATGCATAGTCACACACACAACCACACAAAATGAATGGGTAGTAAAGTTAAGGTTAGAAAAGCAGTAATTCTCGGGGAAAGTTAGCCCAAGTATGATTTTACCTTTTTTTTTATCTTCAATAGACTAACTATCTGCATTTCTCACAAGCCAATTAGGAAAAAGGCAAGCACTTAACTTATAGAGGTAATAAATATAGTGTTTACATCAAAGTTAGCAAGTTCAAATTTCTCCAGGGCAGCAAAGTGGTCATGGTCTCCCTCCAGGCAGGAATCCATATCCCTGCACCACATCATCTGGGAGATGGTAAGCACCACCTGATGAAAACAAAGACAAACTAAAGAATATATTCCTGTAAAATAATATTGCTTAAAATTAAATTTATTGCGAAATATATAATATAATATAATATAATATATTTAGTGTGAAATATTATCAAACAATAGTACACAAGTCTGTTACTTAAAAATCTAAAAAGTGTTTGATTTAAAGTAACATCATTTGTGTATTTATGTGTGCCTCTATGTGTATACCTGTGATGGATGCCCAGCCACTACCCATTCCTCTCTGGACTTCACCTGGTAGTCTGCAATGGCAGCCTTGCTGAGGCGCTGCAGTGAGGAGTACATTGCCTCCTCCACCTTGCAAAGCCATTCTTCTACATTGCCCGTGGCCTTCAGGCCTTTGGTCAAACCAACCTACACTTACACACAGAATGACATATTAAAGTATACTTAAGGTTGTGGTTAAATGTATGATTGTTTTCTGGACATACTGTCCTTGATTTGCCTTTTGTGTCCAAAAAAGGTAAGCATGAAAAACCTGTGGTTATTATTGGCAAGGCTAATTTGTGATAGAGGGAGTGATTGAGAAATCAATGCAAACAAAGAATCCGCTGCACTCTAATATTGTTTATCATCTTTGATGCAGAATTTGAGCTACCAAATCCAATTGTGCTGTTTTGTATTTTACAAAATGTCCTAATACTTCAACTTGGGACCAATGAATCCTATACTAGGTAAAGATCAATAAAGAATTAGCAGCCACACAATGCCTCTAATGCAGAAGGGGGCCAGTAAGCTCAATCAGATGTATCAGTAATCCAATTTTATTATGTTTGTAAAAAACCTAACAACTGTGTTGTTCTTAAAACTACCCAATGTAAAGTATTATTTTTTCCCCCTGAATTTCAGTTTTTTCATAATTTGAGAACCTGTTTACTGGTAATTCTTAGCAATTAATGGCTGCTAAGAGAGAGAACAGTGGTGTTATTCAAGAAGTGTGTCAAGTTTAACTGCTATAGCAAATAAAGTATAAATAAAGTAAGGAGATAGAACAGATAAAACAGAAGGGAGAAACACATAAAGAAAGGTAATACTTCACACAAAACTGACCTTCTCCCCCTCAGGGGAAATCATGTTTAGGATGTCTTTGCTATAGACTGTCTGCTGTTCACCAGCTTCCAGCAAAGTTTCTGGAGCACCAGAAGCATGTTCAGGCAGCAGAGCAAACTCAAGCCGTATAATGGCATCAAAACACTTCCTGAGATGGGGCTGCACAGCCTGGGGGTTTCTTGTCTGGGCCAAAATTTTTAGCAGCTCATCATTAGATAAGAAGTAGAACCTAGAAGAGAATATATCAGAGTACTTAACACAAAAAAAATCTAAATTGTTGATTTTAGTAACAACTGTCAAATTCTCAAGAGACACAGAAAATATAATATAATCTAAAATGTAAAATGTAATTTTACACTGGATACTTTAAACAGTAAAAAATAATAATAAAGAGGAGAGATAATGATGATAATAAAACAAACTGAATTATCATGCACAAATCTGTTGTTCTAAATTGTAACAAACCAAGCATGCTTATACCTGGGGAAGACAACCCTTTTTGACTCAAGGTATTCTTCCAGACATTTCTGTATCTCATCCAAAAGAGTATTGTTGTGCTGAAATGTTTCCAACAGATCTGTGAAGGGTAAAACAACATGTGTAAATGTTTAGATACTTCCTCGCATATGTTTTCCATAAATTCTGTGTAGCTACTTACCGGGCTGTGTGGCTGCTTTAAGTGCATTGGGCATCTTATGAGCCTTTGCCATGATCTCTTTCCAGGACTTGTCCACCATAAGAAACATCTTAGACTCAGCAGGCAGTTGCCTCTTAATGTCTGGAGCCAAGAAGATACTCTCTAGGTATAGCCAGTTCCTTTGGCACAAAAGCCACTCATCCTGCAAACGAGGGTAGAAAGGGGAATAGATGGACAGAAGGCAGAATCTTGCTAGTTCACGGACTACTCAAAGCACTTATACACTAAATGTCACATTCACCCATTCATACTCTGATGGCATAAGAAGTTGTTTAAAGGTCCCATCAGTAACTAATCCCATTCCTATGCATTCACACACAACTTTGGTCTGTTTAGTGTTGTTTTTCAGAGTTTAATGTATCTTGTTTTAGTTATTATTCTTCCCTGGCGTTTGCCCTGTGTTTTTTCTAGTTAAGTCTTTAGTGTTTCGTGTGTTATTTTGTAACTTTGTATCCCAGTGTTTCTTTATGTTCTAGTGTGTTTTGTTACATTTTCAAGTTCTCTGTCTTCAGTGTTTCCTTATTTATTCCATAGTTGTCCTCAGTGTTGTCTTGTGTTTTCCTCTGTGTGTTTCCCTTCTGTCTTGATTGCCCTGCTTGTCCTCACCTGTGTCTTGTTGGTCTTACCTGTGTTTGATTACCCCTGTCTATTTAGTCTCAGGGTGCATTCGAATTGTCATTTTTGCTAAGGAAGGTTCCTAACTGAGTGAAATGACCCAGGCCGTATCCGAATTGCCAAGTACATACTCAGTCTTTCAGTAGGCAGTAGGCAGTAGACAGTACCTACTATCCGTGCTGTGTACTGTTTAGTACCTACTATTCAGTATGCACACACAGTAGGCAGATATTTGTGCCTACTTCTTCTGATTCATTCTGTATGGAAGTGACGTCATTTACGTTACCCGAACCGGCCGCATTCACCCGTTTTATTTTTTTTGTTGTTTAGCTTTATTCAAGAAGAGTAATGCACATATACAGTCAGGTAAACAAAAAACAATATCACAATGTGAATCAAGTAAAAGACAGATTAAATAACTAAATAACATACAGTAGGCTACATAAAGGTACAAATGAAAGACAGTAATATACAGAATATAAAGTAAAATAAACCAATAAAGACGCATTTAAATAGTGAAATCATTATTTAAATAGAGGGGGAAAGGTTTTATAATAATGCAGATATTTGTTATATTTTCTGTTGTTAATTTAAAGTAGTGATTTCAGTCGGGACTTTAAATATAGATAAAAAATTTATTCAATTAATCCACGCTCATTTGTTTTGATTTGGAGGCAGATGTGAAGTGACGTTTTACGTTTAATTTCGCACTGCATTGTGGGTGGTAAAATACAATTCATTTCCTGAAAGGATGCATCCGATCCATACTGCATGAAACCCGGAAGTTAGTATCCATACTGAAATGTTCAGTATACTGAGGTGGACCCAAAAGATGCATACTGAATGACCACGAAAGTTCAGTATACTGAAACTCCATACTGAAAAGTACGTACTGCCTACTGAACTGTGACTATTCGGAAAGGGCCCCAGAAGCATTTAAGTTGCGGCCATGATAAGAGCCATTCGAATTCTCTAAAAGTTAAGGAAAGGTGGGTCAGTGCTTCCTTTATAACCTCCTTTAGCATAGGATAGCACTGGACCATCCTTTACGAAGGAGATGAGATATGGCGCCCCACAATTCCTTGCGGCCGCAACATTTAAAGCAAGTCGCGCATCCGACCGTTCACGAACATTAACGATGATCGTAAAGTGACACAGATCATGTAAGGGATAAAAGATAAGAGACATTTTTAGCCAGATTATGTTTTATTCAACATATTGCATTCACTTAAGAATGCTTTGTGCAGTTGTACATTTGTATGTTTGAAACATTATGTATGTCTTGCATAAATGTAACAATTAGCTAATTTCATACAATCATATTTATTTTGATGTTGATTTCTGAGTGGACAGGAAGGTGATGGTTTCACTTTTGTTACTCGTAGCCTGGTAGTCTATATTGCTTTTATTTTAATCCCAACCTCGTGGTAATTAGGATTATTTCACCGGTAAGAAGGCACCACCACGGCAGACCCACGTCATTAACCTCTGCCGGCCCATCGCATTTAATTACGTCACCTAGTGGAAAATGTGGTCGGATTGTCAGAGCAACGCGATCGCCTTTCCCTAAGACCTTTATAAATTCTCCTAACATCTTTCCTTAACCTCAAGACGTTTTCCCGGGGTTAAGGGAAAGTGGATAGTGAAAGGAGATAGGAGGGACAATTCGAACACACCCTCAGTGTTCCTCCCCTCATGTTGTCAGATCATTGTTGTAAGTTGAGTGTTGTATGCCAGATTTTCTAGTGTTTCCAGTGTTTCCATGTTACTCCTTGTTTTCCCTTTTTGGATGTTGCCTCTAGCCTTTTTGTTAAAATAAACTGTTTTATTTTTATCTGCAATTGGGGACACCTCCTTGTTTTTTCCACGCCGGGACACACTCAGGAGCAATTTGGGGTTCAGCCCAAGGACATGTGTTCTGCAGGAGCTAAGACCGAACTGTCAACCTTTTGGTTGAGAGACAGAATGACTCTACCATTGAGCTACAGCCACCTGACCTAAAACATTAATTAACTTAAACGTAATATCATTAGTCTTTCTGCCAAAATACACAACTCCTTAGACAATCAAAAAATGAGTTTGGTTTTTGTTTTTAACCAATATATAGAGCTACTTTACAACACTGAGACTACATAAGTAGAGAATACACACATGCAGCAAATAGAACAATCTCTCAATTATTGTCTTTTGTAAGCCTTTACCAGTGTTTGGTTGAAGAGGGACAGCTGTCTGTGCAATTTCTCCACTCTTAGCTTTATAGATGTTGCGTAAGGTGAAGATGCCACTGTGCCCACATTGATAATGCTGTCATCCAGGAGTACCTTCAAACAAACATTCAAAAACATAAACATGCATAAGTATGTGTATTTAAACACTTACAGTGTGTTTTAACAAAGTGTGTGTCAGTTTGTGGTGCACGTTTCCACCTGAATATCCTCTGTGCCTCCTAATATGAAGGCATCTTTGGAGTCATCATGAGATAGCACAGTGAACTCTGTGGTCTTCCACAAGTCCTCAACCTGCATTGAACCATCATGTCAGTCTATGTCAGCACAAGTGATGTTTTAGGGAAAAAAAGCTGATTCTATTTCTTCTTAGTTGGATGAGTTGTATAAGGTTTAATCCAGGAGATGGTCAATAAGCAAAGCATAAAGACTGAATACTCCAGGCTCAATAATAAGGGAAAAATATACCTAAAAGACTGCTTAGGCTCACTATTAACACATTTACCTTGTTTGTGTTATCCTTAGTTTAAGGCGGGCAGATTGCTAGAATCACTGTACAAAGAAAGGAGATCCGTTTTCCCCTGCTTCCAGCCTATATTGCTAAAATAAGCTTACAAGTTCCTGACTGAAACTTTTTGTGTTGTGTTGTTTTTTGTTGTGTTGTGTTTTGCATGTTGTGTTTAGGGCTTTCAGTGTTAACATGTTAGTTAATTAATTAATTATGAACTTAAAAACTGTTTTGAAATGCAAAATATATGGAATTTTGAACATGGGATTAATCGCCATTCACTATTTACATTCAGTGAAATTGTTGTTTGTTTAACAACCCTTGTTGTGTTTTTTTGCAGTGTATAAAAGGAGCTTTCTAATATGGCTATAATTATGGCAAGACTCCACTGAGACTTATAATGCAATTAAAAAATGGACATGTTGCAATCATCTGCACATCACTAGCTGCTAAAAGTAAGAAAGTACTAACAAACTATTTGAATTTTGTGACCTGGCCAAAAAATAGGGATTCTGCATACAGCATGACATTCTATCAAGTGTAAGAAAAAGATAAAGTCCCTTTAAATTAAGACAAAATTGTTGAGCTTGGTATTATGAATGATCAATTCAGCCTATTAGGTTCAAAATGGAATTCAAAAGAAAGGCAGAGTAAATTTGTACTGCAGTTCCTCCAGTATACAAGATATACACTCACTGGCCACTTTATTAGGTACAGCTGTTCAACTGCTTGTTATTGCAAATATCTAATCAGTCAATCACATGGCACCAACTCAATGCATTTAGGCATGTAGACATGGTCAAGACGATCTTTTGAAGTTCAAACCGAGCACCAGAATGGGGAAAAAGTTGATTTAAGTGACTTTGAACTTGGCATGGTTGTTGGTGCCAGACGAGCTGGTCTGAGTATTTCAGCAACTCCTAATCTACTAGGATATTCACGCACTACTTCCAGCAGGATAACACACCATGTCAGAAAGCTCATATCATATCAAACTGATTTCTTGAACATGACAATGAGTTCACTACTCAAATCGCCTCCACAGTCACCAAGGCCCGTATTCACAAAGCTTCCTAAGTACTAAAAGTTGCTCCTGGTGACAAAATTCGAAGAAAATTCTTAGAATCATGAATTTTTTAAAGAATTTCACAAAGCATCTTAGCCCTTAAGAGAGCTCCTAAGGTGTCAAACTGTTAGGAGTAGTGAGAAGGACTCCTAATGCTGCGTACACACCAAACGTGGAAAAAATATTCCAGTCGCTGGATTGCACGAATGTGATCGCGTTGATCAAATTGATTGAAGCAAAATTTTGCGCGTCTGACCCTGAAGCCACAAGCCGAGGGGGAGGGGCTTGTCACCTAGTTACCAATGTTTGTTTTCATCTCCTTCTCCTATAATCAGACAGCCACAGTGGATACTGTTATCGCTGCCTTTTACCTGTTGACCGAAGTCAGAAAAGTTGTAGATTCCAACACCGTCATCTCTGTGTTTACAACATCCTTTAGAGCCATACACATCTCTGTGAATATCATTGTTTTCTTCAGGAAATGTGATTATTACGGCTGCTTTAAGTGCAGGCTAACCACTCGAGTTGTGCAGCTCCATATGTTTTTTTTCTCCTCCTTTCCTGACGTCAGCCTTGTCATCGTCTTTTGTCAATAATGATTGACTCCACGCAATTCGTGTCATTCCATTGACTTTCTATGTACTTTTGTAGCGCGACAGATTGAATTTGCATTTGGTGTGTACACAGCATAACAGGCTTAAGAGTTTCTTAAGCAAAGGAGAAAATGGAGACATGTTCTCCAAACACTACATGAAGAATATTATTTTTAACTCATAGTTGGACAGAACAGACAAAAATGATTTGTGCAGACATTTCAAGCCAACAATGATTATTTTCAGTACATAGTGCGACATGCATGTTGAGTTTCTCTACATGTGCTCACTTCCACAGGTGCATCCAATCACTAATTAATACATGCTGCTATAACTATCAGCATGTGAAGAAGCTGCTGCACAAGTGAGCATGTGATTTCAAACATCTTGTAGGCTATATACTTTTAAAGTACCGTAAGTCTAACATATAATATAATATAATATAATTTCATAATGTCTGACTAGAATCTATGTTTGACTTTTTAACTCAATTTTTTTGGAATAACCAATCATAGCTTCTGAAAAAATGTGTCATACCTAGCAACGGGTTCAACCACACCTCCTCACTAAGATAAAAGTTTCTGTCCATTTATTGCTCAGAGTTGCTCTGAAAATGTTCCTAAATCCCTCCTAGGCTAAGACTCCTTGCTAGGATTTTTAGGCTTCGTTAGGAGCTGTCTGAGAGGATTCTCAGAATGTTTGTGAATACGGGCCCAGGTCTCAATCCAAAAGCGCACTTTTGGGATGTGGTGGAACTGGGGATTTGTCTCATGGATGTGCAGCCCACAAATCTGCAGCAACTGTGTGATGATATCATGTCAATGGCTACGTTTACATGTGCACAATTTCTTTAATCTGATTGAAATCATTCCGATTGGGGATTCCGATTTCACTGTTTACATGGACGCTAAATAAAATGATCGGATTATGCCGTGCGTGTTCTTCACTTCATGTGGGGCAGACATGCACAGTAAGGATCATTTTATCCCAGTCAGGCAGACATGAGCGTGTACATGGATCCTGATCCGAACAACAATCGGAATAAACCACCCCTCTCGATCGGAATGAAATTTCTTTCCGAATGAGTCTGATCAGATCAGTCTGTTCTGATTGACATGTTTACATGAAGCATTTTTATTCGGATCAGCCTTTTATTCTGATTATCTGTGTCCATGTAAATGCAGCCACTGTTGACCAAAATCTCTTAAGAAATGTTTCCAGCACCTTGTTGAATCTATGCCATGAAGAATTAAGGCAGTTCTGAAGGCAAAAGGGGGTCCAACCAGGTACTAGCAAGGTGTACCTAATAAAGTGGTCGATGAGTGTAGATGGATATAATATCTGTTAACATCCCCATAGTTAGTTTCTTTTACGCACCTTAGTAACAATGATCTCCACTGATGCCTCTCCTGAAGCCTGTCCCGACACCTAAAAGTCAATGGTTGTGTTAGCCCTGTTTATCCAAATCCTACTTAATATTATAACCAAATTTTGAACTTCTGTTCTCACTTTGAGGTGATAAAACAAAAAAAATGTTAGAAAGCCCTTGATAATATGTTAGATTAAGGGAGAGCGATGGCTTTTAAACTTAGCCTTTTAACAATTAGAAGGAGCGGTGTGTATGATTCAGTGGCATCTAACGCTAAAGTTGCATACTTCATCCAATTGATGAACCCCCTATGCAACCTCTTGTCAAGGCAAGGCTTTATAATGCTTAAAGTGGCTGTGATTGGTAAAGGCACTCTAGTACCGGTATTTGGTTTGGCTGTTGTGGACTTCTTTATAAGCATTTGCTGCCTTCAAATTATAAATAAAACTACTACTATATAACCAGAGTATTTCTGCTATTTGTCATGCTTACAAGATACCTGCGATATAACATCCTTTGAGACCAAAATAATTTTCAAATAGGACATGCCCTTTCAACACATTATCCCTGTTCCGCCTCCATTGCTCATCCATCTTGCAATCAAACCCAAGCTGATACCAACTAATGTGAAGGTAGCTGAGGTCTAACTGGAGCTTCATTTTATTTGCCAAATGTTGTGAAAACCTGCCTCAGGGCTCTATCTGATACGTCAAATGTTTTCATGCTTTTTAAGAATTCATGGCATCAGTACATAAAAGTTTTTTTCTTATTCGTTGTGTTTCAGAAGGTGTTATGTGATTTGTTTATTTGCATGTTCATATACTAATTTGGATTCAAATCTACTTATAGTCCAGCTCTTCTTCATTTTTTCAGAGGGATCTTACAAACCAATTTTTAAAGCAAGTAGTAACCAAGTGTAAGAGGGCTCATAATGTAGAATGTGGTACCTCTTGTATCTCCATGCCATAGGAGAAGATATCGATCTCATCCATAGCAGCCAGAGTGAGCTCCTCCGCATTCAAGGAGGTCCCTACAACAGACTCCAGAGTCTTCCAGTGCTCTGGTTTAATACATGGGTTACGTAGATTGGTTATCACAGGCAGCTGAGGGAAAGAAATAAATAAAAAAAATTAAGACTACACAAAAAGTCAAAAATCGTCCGATAAGAACCATCTCGATAAATCACTAGTATCTCCTGCAATTCATATAGTAATATGGAATTTATTAAAATGATATTTAAGACTAATTTTATCAACAAACTGCATACATAAATGTCACAAGAGAACACTTTGATCCACGCACCTTCTGTTTTGTGAGTTCCACCTTATTCTTAAGACTTGTCACAACATTGTTACGAGGCAGTCCTTTCTCCAGCTGGTTGACATATTTGCTGTATTTGTTGACCTGGGAGCTGAAGTGCTCCAAGTCCAGTTTCTCAAGTGTGCTCTGAGAATGGTTTAACATGGATTGACATGGTCACATTTTTATAAATGTCTTTACATTATTCTGTATGTGTGCATTAAGGCCTTCAAAATACAACATGTTTTGTGCACCTCACCTGTCTCCAGCCATCTTGTAGAGAGTCCCATTCCTCTAAAGACTTCCAAAGCAGTTGTTTCAGCCTAAACTTGGAAATTAACTCCTCCAGGGTGTCAAACTTGGTCACCTGTGCCTTTATTTATAAGAAGATAGAAGAGAAAACGACTTTTGTAACTTTGATTCCAGTTGAGAAACGACCACTGAATATACCACTGACCCACAGTTTAGTAAGTTAAGGTAATCTAACCTTAAAGTACTTTATAAAAGTACATGTTTTAATTGTGTTGTTTTTTTGTTTTTTTTTGCAAAAACCTTTTTGAAATAACTGAAAGGATGTTAAGAAGTACAGCACCTTGAATCTCTTCTGGTAGGAGGTGTAGGTGGAGGCCTGTTCTTGCAGCTCATCGATCAAAATTTGGATTTCCCCTAACAGCAGATAAACTTCAGAGGGATCTGCATTGACATCTAAGATTTGTGGATCCTACAAATAGCATAGAATAAATCGTTATTGTCACTGCCATAAAAAACAAAAACAAAAAAACAGTTAAGCAGCTCTTTGTTATGAAAGCATGGATTTAACACAAATGACAGAACAAAAAACACAAATGAAAAACAAAGGAAAAACGTGAGCAAAGAAACATGGACAACTTCAGTGACAAGTATTTAAAATTAATAGAACTTCTCCACATACCTGTGACTTGAGATTGGTTTTCAAGACCTTTTTGTTCAGCTGCTTTATGTCTTTCTGCATAGAGTTACAAAACTTGTCCATAATAGAGTCTCTCTCAGCCACTGCTGTATTTATGATACTGTCCAACGAATTCATGGACGGTTTTAAGGTGGCAAAAACAACAAGATCCTCAGGTGGTATAGGAACCTTGTACATGTTGATCAGATTGTTAATCTGAGATACTGTCTCATGCTCCTCCTCCAGCACTGTAATCTGGCAAGGAGACACAGTCAGAATAGAAAGGTAGAGAGGACAGAAAGTGAAAAAAGGAGGACACTGTATTAATGACAACAATAATTTAAAAAAAACTTGTTGTTTTTGTTAGAAACATTTTCAATCACTAAATAAACTGCTATCCTAATTAAATGTGTGTATTACCCTCTCATGTATTTCATCCAAGAATGTGAGGAAGTTGGCTAACTCGGCTGTAGTGGAGGGCTTAAACTCTAGTTTAAACTGAGCCTCACAAGCCTCAGCAATGATGGCATCAAGTTTCCTCTTAAAAAGTCTGGTAAGCATTTGGTTGATGACCTGGAGAAGAGATATGAGCAATGCAATGATTCCTAGACTCATTCAACATTTTTGTTGTGATGATTTAATATTTGGCTGTATAAGGCATTTTCTTATGCCATATTTTTAAAAGCATTCTCCACAATTCCCTCTCCCAGAGAATGTTTTTTACGAGTAATACCTCCAGACAGCCTAGAGGAGAAGATACCAACTTCTCTTTGAGCTGTGTTTTGACCACACGCAGTAAGCCTAGATGTTTCTCCGGTTGGATGGCTAAGGCCTCCTTATGCTCACTGTGGTATAACTTTAGTGCTTTTTCAAAAAAGGACAAATCTGTGAAACAGAAGAGTAAACATCAATCAGTCTAGAGGAACAACTTTATTTATCATGCCTTAACCCCTTTGTATTTAAATGTCTTTTTTTGGGAAGGGGGTGGGGGTTATTGGCATCTATTTTGTGTGCAACAATTACAATAGATAAATATAAATATGAAACTGAGGACAACACAAATATATCCATGTATCTCACAGGGTGCAAACATAAATTATTTTGAAATGCAGCATGTGTAAATGTGTTTTGATCAAATAGCAATTTTTTTATTTATTTCACATTTATCACTTTTATATCACGGTTCCTAAAGTCTTGTGACAAGGGTTAATGCAATGCAATCTTTGGAAAATATATATATTTTGTTGTTTTTCTTTTTTTTTTAAATGTCCAAGATTTTTTTCATTTATGCAGTAAACAGTTAATTCCAACAAAAACATTCTACTTAAAATCTGAGGTGGTACAAATGGAAAAAAAAAATATATATAAGGGTGGTGGTGGGGGGGGGGGGGCAGAGATATAACAAATTTGTACATATTTATTTACATACATACATACATACATATATATATACATAAATATATATATATATATATATGTATATATATATAATACAAAAATTATGTTGATGTACATCACCATGATCCTGTTGCTGAATTACATGCAGATCCAGACTCTCATTCTCTTTATAGAACAGCCAGAAATGTTCCAGCGTGTGTGAGTATACTTTTGCTGCATCAAAGGCAAACTGCAGGGATTCCTAAGGGGAAACAAATTCAGGCTCATAGAGCCTCATACATACACAGAACTGCACATAGAAACTACAACCTCCAGTGTCAGACACTCGTGGAAAACATCAAACTAACCTTTATGTTTTGGATGTCACATTGGAGACTGCCATCTTTGTCAATGAACGATTTCAAACAAGGGCTCTCATCATATCCATTTGTCACTTCCTAAAAGTTATTAAACAAACATGAAAATAGATACTTAGATTCTATCAAAGATTGATTAGAAAGTCAAATCTAATAGTATATTAATACTTTTTCATTATATTACCAATTACACAAAGGACAATTACATTCTCCTAAACGTACACATCTGGGCCCGTATTCACAAACATTCTGAGAATCCTCTCAAAGAGCTCCTAACTTAGCTTAAAAAATCCTAGCAAGGATTTTTAGCTTAAGAGTGATTTAGGAACATTCTCAGGGCAACTCTGAGCAAGGAAGGGACAGAAACTTTTATTTTAGTGAGGAGGCATGGTTGACCCCATTGCTAGGTATGACAACTTATTTCAGAAGCTGTGATTGGTTAATCTAAAAAAAAGTCAAACATAGAATCTAGTCAGACATTGTGTAATTATAAACACTGTGAAATGATCAGCTCTGTGTGATAATATGTAAGATGAACTTTTAACGTATATAGCCTTCAGGTGTTTGAAATAACATGCAGCAGCTTCTTCACATGCAGATAGTTACATCAGCTGTTAGGTACATCAGCATGTGAAGAGCCTTAATTAGTGATTGCATGCATGCGTCTCATTTTGTACTGAAAAAAGTCATAGATGGATTGAAATGTCTGCACAAATCATTTTCGTCTGTTCGGCCTGACTATGATTCAAAAATACTCTTCCTGTAGTGTATGAAGAACATTTCTCCATTTTCTCCTCTGCTTGAGAAACTCTTAAGTCTGTTAAAAGTCCTCCTCACTACTACTGTTTCCCACCTAAGAGCTCTCTTAAGGTCTAACAGCGTGTCCTAACAGCACACAAGCGTTATATGTTGCGTTCTGTCGCGCAGCAACAGACGCTCGCTGTCCACACTGCATGGGTTAAATATGGAATTCTATGCTCTGTAAATTTCCGTAGCCCCACTTGCAAAGAGAATAACATCTAGTGCTTTTGTACTGAAGGTGGACAAACGGATGTGTGGTGCTTTGTATTAACGAGCAGATGACTCAAATCACAACGGACGGCTGTGGCTCAGTTCGTAGATTTGTCGCCTCTCAACCCGGAAGGTCGAGGGTTCGATCCCCAGCTGAGCAACATGAGGCACATCCGATGTGTCCTTGGACACTTAATCCCGCATTGCTCCCGCTGCCTCGATGGCAGTGTATGAATGGATTAGTGTTGTACTTACTCTCTGATGTACGTCGCTTTGGATAAAAGCGTCTGCTAAGTGAATTGTAACATTGTAACAACACAGAGGCTCGTCGGTAAACACTTGGGATGAGTCGAAAAAATATATATTTTCCGGTGTTGACACTAGTCAAAGCTCAACATTTCAATCATGGATCATGGATATTATCAATGCACCGTTATCTCCCTTTTGTAAGATGAGCTAACAAGTTCTGTTGAGTGAGAAAAGCGAGTGTCAGTGCCTTGTAGAGTCCCATCCTTCCTCGTTCCCTGTCCGTTGACGCGAGCGACAGAGAGGAAAATAGAAACGGGGCGTCAGAGTAAAAACGGCGCGCCAATAGAATAGAAACAATAGAATCAGGCTGATTTTGTCGCTGACGCTCGTGTCGCGTGCTGTTAGGACAGGCTGTAAGACACGTTATGAATAACTTTCATCTTTACAAGGATCTAGTCTTAACTTTGAGGGGAAATTCTTAGAAAATGTCACAATTCTAAGAATTTTCTTATAATTTTGTCACTAGGAGCAACTCTTAGCACTTAGAAGGCTTTGTGAATACGGCCCCAGGTCTTTTCAGTAACTTTCTTTTCACTACCTTGTCTGATTGGGGTTTTGTGAATGCATAAAGATCAGGATCAGCGGAAAGTGTATTGACTGACATCACTGTTGACTCAAACAGCCCAATGACCTCTGCAAGTGTCTTCTATGGGAATAGACAAGGGATTTAGGTGAATATGAAAAGGTCAGTGGACAATTAAATGAATTGTAAAGAATTTAGAAGAAAGGAACCTGAAAGTTTTCTTCAGAAGGTTTGTAGGTCAAAGCATTTGTATCCAGCATTAGATGAGTTACGAACATGGATTGGGCCCCAGGAGTTTCGGACTTGAAGCACTAAACAACACAAAACATACAATAAATTTAAACACTGCTTTGTTTGTGTCTTCTTGAAACTCGATTTGGCGGGTATAGTTATTATTAACTTCAATGTTAATAATTAGAAATGCCCTACCTTCTTATCCATCTCTTCTTCAACAGTTTCAGTTTTTGCCTCATATTGCTGGCTCCAGCTCTGAATTATGGCATGACTGGGGGTTTGATGTACCTTCTCACGGACCACAGACAGCAGCTTGGTCACTGCATTTACCATTAAGACGTGCAAGGTGTTAATGACCAAATAGTCAACCAGGCGAATGAAGCTGGATAGGTGAGAGACACAAAAGGACAGTGTTGATAAGATACATATTTTGACATATATATATATATATATATATATATACACATATACACATATATACTTTTTTTTTGGACAAAATAATTACAAGAAAATTAATGGAAAAACATTTCTTACCAGATGAGGCGGGTGCAGTGAAAAGTCTCATTGAGCTCCATGATAGTTTTCTTCCTTTGAACACCTGTTACAAAAAGAGAGTTCAATCAAACTTTAAACATTGTTGTCTTTTTACATTGTCTACAGTGTCTCCTTATGGTTAGTCTGTACGCACTTGGGTCATCAGACTTGGACAGAGGATCTGACAAGTAGTTGCGACAGCCACAAATTGTCACCTCTTTGATGAGGTCTTCAAACTTCTTTATGTCAGTCAATACCTGACAAAATAATCAAATGAGAAAAATAAATAACTTCTGGGGGGGCACACAGAGATATACAATATGTATGTACAAGCTGCAAACATTTTTATAAATGTGAAATTGCACCTCTTGCAGTTGTTTGAACTGGATGTCCTGGAACTCAGACAGTGAGTAGGTGTGATTTTTCTCCACGTGAAACAAGCCTGTGTCACTGATTTGGCAACACATTTTCCTGATATCGATCAGTGCCAGACTAAGATACTGTGTGATACATAAAATTGTTAATTACCACGTAATATGGGTATTATTTACAATAATTCAATAAAAAGTTGTTAACCTCAAAGATTGTTACCCTCAGTGAAAATGTACTTCTTCCATATTCAAGACAATTAAATAAGGCTGGGGGAAAAAATCCAGAACTAACTTTTCAAACAGACACATACCTTACTGGCAATAAACAAATTTGTTTGGAGGGACTCCCTAGCCAAATGGATCTTCCTGGCGCGAACTTGGGTACGCCAGAGGTAGAAGGGTTTCCATTTTTTGAAGAGAGCAAAGAAAGGGATGCTCATCAGCTTGCAGTGGTAGTTATACTGATCTTCCCAGCGCTCGAGGGTTACAAAGTCAAACTCATCTTCACACACTTGTAACACACCTCCATCGCTGATCAACAAACAGTCGTCCTTACTGTACTGATAGATTTGAACTTTGGAGGGATTGTCAAATTGTCCACTCCTCTTAATGGAAAAAGGTCGTCTGGAGAGACTAGAGGTTGATATGACACTCTGAGACAGCTGAGGAGTGGTGGGAAGAGACAGGCACAGATGATTATCCTCCTGAAAGTTACTTATTTGAGGCAGTTAACTTATTTAAAATTAAAATTGCAATTTTTCAAAGTATACTTTGCTACCACCATTCACTTCTACAGGGTGGTGAATTGATAGCTTAAAAGTGTGATGCTATTGCCAGTTTAACTGATAGCTTTGGGTTTAATCTTGCCTTTCTTTAAGATGTATGAACTGTACCCTAATGTGGATTCTTTAAGGGGTCTTTTCCTTCATACACGATGCATATCTCTTTCTTCCAAAACATGTTTGTCACTAACCTTAGTTGTTGTGGAAGGCAGAGGAGGTAGGTGGACAGGTAATTGTTCATATCGCCTTCGTGGCTTCTCTGTTTGTCCACAGGGAGGTGTTTGAGTGTACAGGCCTGGAAAAAACAACTGCTCACGGGCTTTCAAGTGGTGGAGACTTGGTTGTTTCCTTTTTACATGCCTCTTCAGAACAGCCTGTGATAAAAGGAAGAAACTAAAATCTAGGTACACTTTTAATAGTTCCTTTTGCAAATGAGCAAAGGATTCTATTATACAGAAAGTGATTAGATGGCAGTACATTGGTTGTACAGTAAATGCTATTTCAGTTTCATATTCTAAGCCAGTATGACTTGACTCTACCAAGACTCACCTGTGGGTCGTTTACATGGACTGGGGGCCTCGGTGGGATAGTGGACCTTTGTAGTTCAGGTAGCTTGTGGAGTTGATCTGGAACAATATGTAGAGTCAAATTGTTTGTTCGTTGCTGGCATGTAATATTAATGTTGGCAAACCAAAACATGTTTGTGTCACTATGATAGGCTAAAAGCATCAGCAGCAGGTGTCAACTTTACCTGTAGGTTTAGTTTCCCCTCTTTGGCCTGGGCAGTTCCGCGGAGAAGCCCTTTGAGAGGCAGAGGCCATGGTGAAGGATCTAAATGATCAAGACAAGACCAACAAAAACACAAGCTTACATTAACGTGTGCTAGAAAGTATTTAATAAAACATGAATTAGACTAACATTTGAGAAAGATATGTAACTGAAATTAACGATCACTTCTAAAAGTGGCCGATTATTAAAAACCCCGCAGCTCATTATCTTAAAACATTTAAAACACATGGCGACAAACTTCTACAGTAGCTTACTTAACACTAATGCGGCCACGGTAGTGAATCGCTTTTAATTTTGCACGCTTAGCCGAATATAATTATTTAAAGCGGAAACATTATGTTCGACAAGTTACTCAAAATGCGTATCGGAATTGGCGATTTTCTTCAATTGAGCAGGCTTCTTCTCCGAGAGGGTGTTTAGACATACGTACCGTGTCAAATAGTCAGCTCCGAAAAGTTTTTCATATAGTTCTGCTTCATAGTTTTAGAAACTTACTAATGCACTTTAACTGTGGCTGGAACTAAAGTTTGCGGTCTCATAGCAACGCGCTTTCTCCCAGGATGCAATGCAACCAAACAAAAAGAGAATGTTCACCCTTCACCCTTAATAAGATAAAGATAAGATATACTTTATTCATCCCAGCAGGGACATTTAGGTGTTCCAGCAGCCAGCATACATACAAACACACAACACATACATACATATCCCACCCATACAAAAAACATGAGCCCACAATACATAGCCAGGATAAAAAAAAGTGGTATGGATGGTCCATGTGCATAAGTAGCTGTTACTCATAGATAACAGTACAAAATACTAGCTCTGCCAGTGCATAGTATGATAGATCAATAAATAATTATTATAAAAAAGCAGTCAAGTGTGCAAATATACAGGTGCAAAATACAGTTTGATATATGCAGCTCAGGCTAAAGTTTAAAAGTTTAAATGTCTCCTGTCCTTACTTAAAGGGGAGTCTTATAAAGTGCAATTGCAGTAGGTAAAAAAGTATTTTTAAAATCTTTCCTTTTTGCATATTTACAGCCTATGGTCACCTCCTGGATCAGATATAAAACAATGTGTGCTCTTTGAATAATAGTTTCATCTTGCAGTTGTGGATGCAGCCACAAACTGTTCACAGGCAATGGATTTTGGAAGTGTCCATGAGTGCATGTAGTAATGTCCATTAAAATATCAATTCTGTTTTAATGTAGTGTCCTCTGAGGGCCGAAGATCAAAGGCACCCAATATAGGTTTATGTCCCTTGCACACCGCCATTCTATAAGACTCTTTTAATCATTTAATGATATTATGTAAAGTTAATATACAAGACCCAAAGCACAGAATTCCTGTTAAACCCCAATCTCTTTAAGTACACTGAGAACCAAGGTATATTTTAAAGGTGTTTATTTGAGTTATAAGAAAACATGTTTTTATCCAAAACGTCACATATTATTCCATCCATGTAAATACAATTCACCCAAAAAATTTAAAAAATAATCACTCATATAAATAATCATTCTATCACCATTTTACTAAAGATACTTGTCCTGCCTTTGGCCAAAATGACAATACTTTATTAATAAAAAAAAGGACATCCTCTAAACAGTAAACACACAGTATATGACTAAATGATTTCTACTATAGCACAGTGACTATAGTCGTTACACAGTATCTTCATCACCCATGTTTGTTTTCCTTCGTGGAAATGCCAGAATACTCAGCTGTTTTAAAAAAAGAAAAAGATAAGCATTATAGATGAATTACAAATAACTCAGTTTACAGAGGAAAAGAAAAAAAAAAAGAAATATACTCTCCATGTAAGACACACTATGCCAGTATTTAGTATTGCACCTTGTTACCCATACCTGTTGTGTCGCTGTAGTTGCCCTTTTTTCAGCCTGCGTCAGACGATTCTGGAGACGACTTATCTTCTCTTGATACTGTGCTAGCTGCCTCTCATACTGCACACACACATACCAAGTAGTTAAAACATAACTTAAGTTATAGTAAGTTAGAACTTTTTTTTCCAACACCTAGGTAACATGACAAATTGTACAAGTATCACTCTTGGGAAAGGGACTTGAGGACACCATACAATTCCAGCTGGCGCTAGACATTTGTTAATATTCAGATAGTGTTGGTGAATCCTCTCAATTTGTTTTGAATTAGTCCTTTTTTAGTTTATCATACATTGTCTTAACCCAAGACTAAGCACAAGACCAAGTCTATCTGTGCTCGCTTACATCTTCTCTGCAACTAAATTATTTTGCCAGTATCAAAAGGGGAAAAAAAATCACTTGATGTATTTTATTACACAGGAAGGACGGCATACATTTGACTTTTACAAAGTGTCTTTATTATTTGGTATGATGCTGCTTTCCACATGGGATGCAGGTTTCTAAACTCAAACATCCCTGCTTGTTTTTGCTTGGTACTTGTCTGAGTTAAAAGAAAGAGCTCTGACATCTTAACAGATAAAGATGTTTCTTTTAGTAACCATTATTTGGCCACTAGAATGGCTAACTGCCTAATCTCCTTTCCACTCCAAATGATAATGCATTCTTTATCAAGCCACAGTGTTGTGTGAGTGCACATGCCTGAGTTCCACAAACCTCAACAACAGTATTATGGTCAGTTTCAAGCTCCATCGCTAGCTCGTGTGAATGCTGCTTCTGACGATTTAGCTCTGCCCTGAAATATACATTACAAAAAATAAAGCATTTTCTAGGCAAAAACACACAGCTTTATTTTCTAGTGTTGAACATGTTTAGTAATCAAGCAATGTAGTATTGTCTTAAATGGCAAAACATTTTCAGGAAGTCTGTGCCAATATTAGTGTTAACCTTATTGAAATATTTTGCACTACTGTATCCAAGGAAGAATCATTTTCTTATTTGAAAATGATTACTCTTATTGAGAATGGCATTAATTCATATTAAACGAAAACAACTAGTCAAATTACATTGATGGGTGTTTGTTGAAGAAGTCCCTTATCACTTTAAATTTAAACTGCCATCCCTTTGGTTCCATGCAAATTTAATTTCTAAAATTCTTTACTCTATCAAGATTAATCTAACTTCAAAAGTTCTTACTTGAGGCCGGTGATTTTCATCTCAAAGGCCTGAACCACGCTCTTGTTCTCTTCCTTCCAGTGCTGGGTACTTTTCAGCTGGGCTGTAAGGAGGCGTTTCATATCAGCACTGGAGCTTCGGCTGCAGTCCTCCAACTCCTGCATCCTTGCCTCAAGTCCCTTTTCCTTCAGGTTGTACTCCTGCTCAATCTGTGACAACTGCGGAAAGGGCAGAAGAGGGAATGTTTTGGGTCTAAAATTAATTCAAAAAGACATATGTTCAGTCTTCATTTTCTCTACCCTTCTAAACAAATACTAAGCTGTTTATTTTAAATTTTTTCTGACATCAGAACCCGTGTCCACCTGGGTTTTCTTTTTTTTGGCTGAAAAACGCTGGCTGTGTGCTCTGGAGTGCTTGGATGAAACACTTCTGCACTGAGAATAAAAGCGCTGCATGTTGTCTCTATGACAACAGTCACTGAAAAAATATGGCCACTGTATGACAAACTCCACTGTTCTTTATTTGAGATTGTTTTTTTCCCTTCACTATAAACAGAGGACGCTTGCCCTTCTACTTTGTCAGGATGAGGAGCTCAATAATCATGACTGCCCCGCTATCAAAGCTCCAATTAGACACTGAGCAAGTACCCAACCAAACTACTTGACTGCCTGAAAGAAGTACCGGTGATGTCAACAGGACCCTTCTGAAAAGATTTTTAGCTCAAAGCGCAAACGCTCTCTTCTCTTTGGGAACAATAGTAAAAAAAAGACATTTGCGCGATTAAAAATAATTCTAGGTGGACACGAGCCTCACTTTATTAAGGCATTACTTGTGTGCGAAGCATGCATTGTAATTTCTGCCATTCTTAGATTTTAACTGATACCAACTTTTCCACATTCCCTTTGACAGAGGCTTCTGAATATTTTTTCCAGCAACTGTTTTCCCATTTCCCTGCCAAAATGTTTTCTTTGTGCAATCAGTATGCTGAAAAATCTATATTTTCTTTCCCTTCTGCTTTTTTTCTCTTGCAAGCATCCTAAGGGGCACTCCACTGATTTTACACAATACAATTTATTTATTTGTTGTGAGTATTACTACAGTACTTTAAAAACGGTTATACAATGGCCCTGTATGCACATTAACAATCATCCTGGGTGATTGAATCACAAGTGGACAGTCTTAATGCTACGCACCAAATGTCTTGTTTGTCCACATTGGTTTGGTGGTGTGAGTGCTCATGTGTTCCAGGACCGCCACCTAAAGTGACATTATCTGCAGTAGCACCGTCGAGAACTGGTAGAACAATATTGCCTCTTATCAGGTGAAAATCTGAACTCGAAGTACTGCTTTGTTAGGTTGTATTGGTTGTGAAATAGCATCACAGTGTTCTTATATTTTTATCTTTTCTCATATTCAGCTTAATTTTTTGGTGTGGATCTTATGCAATATGGGTAATGTCCAATATTTTTGTGGTTTTCATTGGTGTGTGCTTGACTGTTTACATGTGGACTGTTGTTTGAATTTCATTATTATTTTGTTTAATTATCATTTAGTTACCTGTTGTTTTGCCTTTTTTTGGACCAGCAAGGAGGCCTTGCGCAACTCATCCATTTCCTTATGAAGCTGCAAGTTCTTCTGTTGCAGCTGGAGCCTTTCCTCACTGACACAGATACAGTCGTCTCTGGCCTCATCAAGACAGCGCTGCAGTTGCTGCACTTCCTCCTGGCACCTTGACAGCTCTTCATTGTAGCTACATATACATATATCAATAGATGAATATCTCTCTCTCACACACACACACACACATATACATTTATATTTTTTATAAAGAAATTGATAAAGAACTTGAATGCAGTTGCTGAGCTAAACCTTAATAATTCCCAGAATTCTTAGGATTAGCTCACAGTGCTTCATCACACTTACTCCAACTCCACCTTTTTTTGTTTGTTCTGGATGCTTTGCAGTGCGAGGCTCAAGTCTTCCTTTATCCTTTCTGCATCAAGACACCTCTGGTGAAGGGCTTCGATTTTCCTGAACTCTGGTTCTGCCCCACCTTCTCTATACACCTAGAGAAAAAACACCATAGGTAGCATTTAAGCTATCATCGTTAATACAAACTATCAACACTCGAGCTGGCTAAATTAAACTAAGTCTAAACTAGACAAGACTCCGAAACAGCTTCCACCACAGAGCTGTCTCACTCCTTAACACTCAGAAGGGACACCCCACCCCCCACTGACTCTGTGCAGAATAGAAGCCCCATTCCTCCCTTTCACTGTATTTCTTATTTGTATATTTGGTTTTAGTATTTGTATATTTTCTGATATTGGGCATCTACAGGCTTGCTCCATCAGCATTTTGCTGTACTTTCACAGTGTCAATAAAGATATCTTACATATCTTACATTAGCTGCTCTCGTTTGCTTTCTATCCCATCCCATACCTTCTGAAGCTCCTCCTCTACAGCTTTTCTCTCTCGAAGGGACCGTTCAAGCTGAGATTCCTTATCTGCAGCCTCCTTGAGAAAAGTTGAAACGGGGGGCACAAAAGTAAGGATAGAAAGAACAGTACAGTACACAGGCAGGGGCTGTAACAAGGATAACAAGAATTTTAAATAATGATGAAAGGAATTGTGCCCAACATGCAGGATATTTACCAACTGCAGTGCAGACAGCTCTTCAGCCATACGGTGGATTTGAGAGTTGCACTGCTTGCGCACAATTTCTACCTGTGAGAGATAACATAGTTAAAAAATGGGGAGTAACTTATAACTTGCACATATATATAGCTTATATATGGGCAAACAAAATGTAATTAATGCACATCAAAAATTACATATTGCACCTTTAATTTAAGTGTAAGGTTTTCAATCACACAGACAAATCAAATATCTTGACACCATCCAGTTCTTTAATGTAGCAGTGTTATACATCCAGTGGCCACAAAAGCGGAATTTAATCGTATAAAGTACGTTACATTAAATAATTATATGCAAGTCTGAAACAATTTGTTGATTTTGAAGTCATCCAGTCATGGAACTTCATTTTTATATGAGACAATTAGGAAGCCCTTTGGCAACTTTACCTCTTTTCTAGTGCGGACCACAACATCCTGGATTAACAGCTTGATGCCCTCCTTTGTCTTTTCCAGCTCCTCAGCCTTCTGTTTCTCTCTTAACAGTGCCTGGAGGGTATAGGGTCAAGCCATACACAATTCAGAGTGCCAGTTTTGTCAGTGGTTTGGTAGGTAATGCATCTCATCAGAATGAATAAGAGTTAATCTGTAATTTGCTCATGCATGTTCTTTGTCCTGTTTGTTCAAATATTGTATAAAATATTAGATTTAACAGAATTAATAAGAGTAATTATCTTCCAGTGAAATAAAACAGACATGGAAAGGGGGAAGGAAGAGAAAAATGACTGTAGTCACCTGGTCCTTCTGCAATGCAGCCTCCTCAGCAATCTGAACAATCTCCCTGACTTTTGCCAGTGCCTCATACTTCTCCTCTTCAAGGGTTGTGCAGTGTCCTTGGAGTTCCCCTACTTTGCTCTCCCAAACAGTTTGCTCCCTGCAGACTGCCTCTGCCTCCTGAGATGCAGCTTTTAACCTTTAGAAAAAGGTGGTAATTACACTGTTGGGTTAACTACTGCTAGGTGTTGTAATTCAGTAGAAATCCATGATTAAACAGGTCATCGTTTTTGGGCTACTGCTGCAGTGAGGTCCAAAAAGCTTCTAATTTGCACTTACGTCAAATGTTTTACTATTTTTTCTTTTTTAAATGGAAGATGATATCAGCCTTAAACTTCACTGAAAGGTTGAATATTTGTTTCTGTAAAACTTGTATCCCTGTGTCCATCCCAATCATTTAGCCTTATAACTTTTTTAAGAAGTGGTTTTGAAAAGACTACTTTCCAAACCCCTTCCACAAAGAAGTATTTCAAAGTTACCAATGTTTTAAAGTATTTTCAGTCTTTAGGACCCCAATGTATATATTTAATGTCAATTTTTAAAAAGTGAATTTGGTGTGAAACTGTCAAGAAACGCTTTTTTTTAATGACTTGCAGAAACTCTGAAAATTGTACACAATTTTAAACAACTTTCTCAATTCAGGAAATTACATGTTTTAGTCCCATGATTTTGCATACATTTGACATATTTTTAAGTTTGGAAACATTTAAAAAGGGTCAGAAAATGATGAAAATTGGAATTCAAGTAAAGAAATATGTTGTAAATGAGCTTACCGGGCCTCCATCTGGTTCAAAGCAGACTGAAGCTGTTGGAGCCTTCTCTCTGCTGTGCCCTCACGACCTTGAGCCTCTGCCACATCCTCCTCCTGAATTTATTCACACAATCAAGGGTTTTCAAGATTTGAGGAATTGATTTACAATGTTTATAAGACTAAAGCTGGTCACCAAAGTCCAAAGTGATATCCAAAAGTAAAAGAAAAACAACCAAAAACAAAACAACGCAGAATTTGTGTCTAAATAGCACTGACTGAATTCTCCAAATCCTTCCCCATAACCTTCAAGTTAACAACCTATTTTTTTCTTGCAACAGCTTTTTATTCCATGGGTTTTTGATTTCCCCCTCACCCATCTCTTCGTCTGTTCCTGGAAATTCTGTAGCAATTTGGTCATCTCATCCACTTTGTTGGTAGCCATTCTCAACTCAGACTTGGATTGCCTACACCAGTAAGAAACAGAAAACAACAATTTAAAAATGAACATTAACCAGAGTTAGAGGGGGCAATTGATCTATTTATTGTAATGGTTTTATTTGTTGGGTATATTACTGTTGGGATTTTTCTGTTCTGTAAAGCACTTTGTAACTTTGTTTTTGCTTTAAAAATAAACTAGATTATTACTCATACAATCACTTGTTTAGGCAGATTCACATTGTGGAATTGTTAGCAGGTTACTTGCAATGAATAAGGCTTTTCAACTGAATCTATAACTGAAGTGGGAATTTTTGTGAAAACGGCAGAAGTACACAAAAAAGTCTTTGATAGGGCAGACCTCTAACAGCTAGACATTCTGAGGTATACGTTGTCATTAGATTGATATTAGGTTACCTGAGCTGATGGTGTAGTTCCTCCATCTCCTTGTTCTGCACCGTCACTGTCTTTAGGAAGTGCTGGTTAGTCTGTGTGTGGCAAGAAAGACATGACTGCCGTGAATGTAGCATAGCGACTTTCCAGTCTCAACTGATTCCAAATTTCCCACACAAAAATATGGAACAAAACTTAGTACTTTTATAAAAATCCTTTAAAAGCCTCTGTCAACTATTCATGGCTGCAAAGTAAAGCCTTCTCGTATAGTGACTGATGTCAGTAAGGGGAGAACACAAGGCTTGCCCCATCATTAAAAATGCATCCAATTGATATAGTATTACGCTCTCCAAACACCCTGGAAGTGGATTGTGTCCATAGTAACACTATGTCTACTTGTGTGATCATGTGTTTGTATGTGTTACTTATAGTAAAAGAAAAACATACTCTAATCTTCAAATAAGGCAGATCTTGTTACAACATGGTCTTGATAAAATCGTAACAGTTTGTAGAAACAAGAGAAGAAAGAGAGAGAGACTAGAATACAGTAATGTGTAAAAAAAAATGTCCAAGCAAGCTTACATTCCTTAATACAACCAATAGTTCTTGCTGGCTACCAAAGTAGTTCAGAAACTAATTCACTTTCATTAGTTAGTTAGTTAGTTACAAGATCATTATAATTAGAGCTGGATTAGTTTCAGAGTATTGCATAGCCTTCAAGCCGACAATCCCTGGGACAATTTAACACAACTTAAATTAACCATCACTTACTGTTTCTAGTCTCTGATTGGCCACTTGAAGTTTGTGTGTGTGCTGCTGGAACTGAACAAGTTGGTCCTGAGACAGAAAAATGACCCATTCATAGAAGTTAACTGCTTGCTTCTTACATGACCTTAAAAGCAAGCACCAACAAAAGCCAAACTTCTGTAATGAACCTTATTTATATGATAATGGTTCCATCTAGTGGTGAAATACTGATAGTGATTGGCCAAAAAATAGACAGGTTCTGAATGTTAATTTTGGATCTTTTGAAACCTTGAGCTGCTGTCTCTGAGCATTGTGACTCTGTCCATCAGAGATGGCCTTCTGGTAGACCTGCTGAAGGCAGTCCAGCTGCTGGGCTGTTGCCTGCCATAGCTCCAAGGCCTTTAACCGTTCCTAAACAAATACACATAAAAATGTATATAAAGGTTCATAAACAATATTGGCATTCATGCAGTTTCAGAATGTTGTTCCTTAACCTAAATAACCAGAAACAGTAACAACAATCAAATGCATTCAGTATAGATACAAATCTGGGTATAACCAAGTGTAGAACAGGCACAGGATGTTTAATAGCTGGACAATTTGGAAGATGGCCGTGGTGAGTGAGCATTGAAACCATTTTTCTTCTTTCAATTTTGGACCTCAAAATAGTAGTGAAAAATAAACAACTCTGTAAGTACCATTGCTACAAAAAATCAACTCCTGAGCACCCCAAATTAAAAATAAATTCCTTGTTTTGAATTTTTAACCTGGTACATAAAAAAGTCAATGAAGAAATGCAGATATTTGACATACTGTTAAAGGAAACTAAAGGTAAAATGAAAAGGAATTATACAAAAAGTAGACTCAGATTAAAATATTCCCTCTCAATTATCACATAAGATCCAATTGGTAGTGTATGTCTCAGCCTAGTCTATTTGTCTATTCCATTTCTCTATTTTTCTCTATTTTTTTGCATTATTTTACTGTTTTTTGGACATGTTTGGTATACATCATTTTAATGCAATGTGGAGCTGACAGCCAACAGCCTGAAGCTTGGGACTTGGGACTTATCACATATTGATAAGGTGACATCGCTGTCTTTCTCTCCTGCTCTCCGTCTGTCTGCAACTGACACAAACATAACTTATGCATCTTTATGAGATGCAAAGGTTATCTGACAAAATGTCAGTTTGCTGATTTGTGGAAGACAACAGTCTGGTATCTTGTTGCTGTATAAGAGCTGCAGGTGTGATTGGGGCAGAGCTGAAAGACACACTATGGTCAGGATGACACATTGCTTTGGCTGATTTGAACAAATTCTAGCTCCTTCCTTTTAGCTGTGTGAAGGTGGGGCGTGTTTATTGCTTCTTTAGAGCTTAGATTGAGTCTTATCTCTATTTTTCACTGCTTTGCTTCCATTAGAGGTAATATACACCGGTCAGCCATCACATTATGACCACTGACAGGTGAATAACATTAATCATCCTGTTACAATGGCACCTGTCAGTGGGTTGCGTAGGTTTTGCAGCAAGTGAACATTTATCCTCGAAGTTGAAGTGTTGGAAGTAGGAAAATGGGCTAGGGTCAGGATTTGAGCAGCAGGGCAAAATTGTGATGGTTAGACAACTGGCTCAGAGCACCTTCAAACTAGGCAGATTTTGTGGGGTGTTCCTGGTTCCTCCAAAAAATGGCCCAAGGAACCAAAATTGGTGAAACAGCAACAGGGTGATGCACCGGGGGGGGGGGGGGGAATGCATGTGGTCAATTCCTATGGTAACTAAATTTGCTGAAAAAGTTATGCCTGTTTCTGATAGAAAGGTGACAGAGCCTCACAGTTTTTTGTAGCATCATGGGCACCCTGACTGGTGATAGGTAAATAGAATAGGTAGTACTGAACAAGGGGGCAATGGAAGAAGGTGTCTGGAGGAGCACGAAAACCACTTCAAGGTGCTGCAAATTCCTCAGATCTCACCTCGCAACTTATGAGACATAAATGATCTGCTGTTAATGTCTTAACCACAACACAAAGTTATAGTGAGGTCTAGTGGAGTCCATGTCTTGTCAGGTCAGGTCTGTGTTAGTCTTGACCTGATGATACCTTCTCAATATTAGATGGTAGATGGTCATAATGTTATGGCTGATCAGTATATTACATGAAAATATATGTTAATAACAAATTATACTTTTCAATACTACCTTTCCTAAAGTTTACAGTGGTTGTAACATTTTGGGGGAAAAAATGGCATCGAAAAGTGTTATTAATTATCAAAGGAATCATTTTCTTTTACAATCCTAGTAGCTACTGCTGTATAAAGCACATCATTGTTTCCCTTCTGTAAATAAAAGGATGAATCAATAAAGGGATCCCTTATGGACAACTGCAGACCTGTTCAGATAGCTGGACCTGTTCTTGGAGGTTTCTGATAATATCTTCCTCCTCCAGTGTGCTTCCCTCCACACCCAAGGCTGCTGGCAGGGCATCAAGCTGCTTCTCAACCGAGTCCTTCAGCTCTGCATGCAGCCTGGCAAAAGAAGGGTTCCACATTTAAAGGTATTCAAATATATCCTCATTAAAATTTATAAAATTTAAATGGTTTGTTTTGGTTTTATTTGTAAATGAAAAAGCACAACCTTATAGCAATCAGTGAAGTACAAATGATTTGGCTATTAACTAAGTCGTCCACTCTAGATGATGTAATTGTTGAAAAGGGACTAGCCAACAAACTACTATTAACATTCGTTTAACTATTATATGTCACCTTTACTGAACACATATAATCATGGTCACACTCAATTTTAAAATCACATAGGCTTAAAACCAATTAATATCTTATATTCTCTAATAATCATTTTAACGACAGGAAAGCTTGGTTTGTGTTGAATCATGTGTTGACTGAGTGCTTTTGTCAAACTACCGTCCATTTGTTGACACCAGGGAAATGTGTCTACCTTTCGTTCTCCTTGACAACCCTCTCCAACTTTGCTTTGACATCAGTCATCAGCGACTGTTGATTTAAAACAGGTGCAACAAGTTTATCAATTAGTCAAGCCTTTACATTTAATAGCACTTGAAATGTAATGAGTCAAGATTTACAAATCTGACTAAAACATGACTTACAAATGACAAATTATCAGTATTTTTCAGGACTCATAACAAAAAAAACACACATTCAAAGTTAAGTAGTTAAGTTTATCATTTGGAACAAATTTATGAAATAATAAATAATTTGATTAAGATTGTGTTACACAGATTTTTGCTTTGACAGATATAATGCAGAGTAAAAAGGTGATCTTAAAAAGAGATTCAACTTCAACACCAGATTTAGTGTGGGTAGGCCTATTTAAAATATGTTCGACCAGATTTTTTTGTTTTGTTATATCTAATGCAATCCAATGAAAAAACATGTCCTAGGTTGACTATGTTAAACTAATGAAGGTCCTTTTTGTGACTATGTAAATAAAAATTTGTTGTGTGATTTTTCTATCTGATTCATTGATCAGACATTGAACCGATTAATCGATTATCCAAATAATCATTAGTTGCAGCCCCAGTATTCTTCATATGGTACTTATGGAAACAAGCTCAGATCAAAGCTTTCTTTTACTTTTTCTTTTTAGTATAATTAAAATGTTGTCATCCCAAACTTGTAGGAATTTTGTGAAAATATGTCATTATTAATATTATGCTCCAACAATCTTTAATTTACTTGACTGAATTTGTAAGTTGTATTTTCTTTTACCTGGTATCTCTGCAGCTGCTCAGTCATTTCATCCATGTGCCGATCATACTCAGCGATTAGAGGAGCGGTTACACTGAAACACATATCAGTTGTGATGTCACTCATGTAATTAAGTACCCGCTGACCAGTCGGCTCATATGGACAGATTTTTGTTCCTAAAACTTGAATGGGTCAATTTTTTTGCAATATACAAGGCTGACTTTTAGATGTAAATGTTCTTCACCTTCTGTCTAAGATCCAGGGTGCAGATGAATCTGAACATCTTGCCTCCTCAACCTGCTAATCAGAAAAGATGCAGGGGCTGAGGGTTAGCATTATGGGGTAGTAGTTCATTTTAAATCCTGTTCCTTATTAACATAATAAAGAATACATTGAAAGTTTTCAAATAATGAAGCCTCCATGATCAAAAACTGTAAGGTACATTATAGGAGTAAGGAAAAAAGAAAAACCTTATTGCATGACTCATACAGTGTGGGGATGCAAAGGCTCTGTTGTGCTAAAGCAGGCATTTATCTGGTTAAGTTTAGGTTTTCTTTTCTCCTTAGAAGAGGACGGTCTTTATCAGTCAATGCATACCAATCAATGGTGAAATGGTTAATAGATTACATTCATATATCATTTTTCTAGTCCTCCAGCAACTTATTTAATTCACTTACTCAAGGCTATGCCTTTGGCAGCAACTGGGGTTCAGTCTCTTTCCAAATAAACATGGGAGTGCAGTAGCACAGCCTGACCTGCCTCACCCCCTGTGGGGATCATCACTCAGTATAAAATTGTTTTTGGTGATTACTTAAATCTCATAATAAACAGTACTATCCTAATCAAGGTAGTCTCTCTAGAATGACAACCCCCCCCCCCCCCCAACAAAAGGGAATGAGTGTTCTCTAGTAAAAAGAAACAGTAACACAGAAGTGTAGAATCAATGCTAAAGTGGACTTATAGCCCGACACCCTACTATGAACTTGATTCTAGTTTTCCTCTACCTTTTTCCCCAATCTGTATGGTATATAGACACGTAGATGAATAGTTATCTAAGAAAGTAGAACACAAACATAAAAAAATAACTGCGGTCACAAAATAATTTTCAGTTAAACAAAGTTTACCTGCGATGATGTGGACTGAGAATGGCTTCCAAACTGATACCGACTGAGGGCAGAATTTAACCTGTGAACTAAAAGCAAACAAAAATGCAACAAAATCAACTTGTTTGAATATTCAGATTTAACAAGTTTTGTCACAAAACAATTTTTTTAAAGGGGTCTTGTGTTTATTGTACTACAAACCAATGTGTTTCCTTTCCAGCTTCAGGTTATTTTTTGGTGAGATAGTTAAACAAAACAGGCTATCTTACTTTACAGAATTTTAATTTAAGTGATGGAAAAAGGACCTGCATTTAAAACTTGATATAATAGTAAAATTGCATTATCCGCTTTTATCATAAAAGAATGGTTCATAATAACATAATTGTCTTACACTATTGTATTAAAGCGACTGATGCATACATCAACACTTTAGTGTAACAGTAAAGCCAGAACTCACTTTAATTACAGTTGCATTTTAAACTAGTGTGTTTATAAAATGATGGATTGCCCCAAACAGCAAAAAAAAAATCAACTTAAAGAAATGTAGTTTATCTGTTATTATATTTTGTATTTCTTATGTGAATCTGAGAAGTAAGTTACGTTATTGGAGTTGAAAAGCAGAACTGTAGACATCAGAAAAAATAAAAATACTAAAGTAAATAATTTGTGCCTCAAACTGTACTCAAGTACAATACTTGTTTTGGTGCTTTTAAAAAGCTTAGTGCCGTAATTAATTTGACCGTTTTTGAGACCATCATCAGGCAGGTAAAGGTGCTGATCTCTCTCAGGTATGAAAGCCTCATAGTGATGACAACAACATTATGATGTTTATGATAAAGATTAGGGCTGGGAATCTTTGGGTGTCTCACGATTCAATTTGATATCAAGTCTTGGGGTCCATTCAGAATCTGTTTTAGATTAAAAAAAATTCTGGATTCATGGATCCACGGATTCAAAGTCTATTTTTTGAATGAGTACATACTTCAGGATCTACTCCAGTCATCAGTCATGTAAAATCTCAGAAGATAAGAATCTCAATTTTTACATAAATCGATTTTTTCCCCCACCCCTAATAAAGATGATTAAAACTAATAACAGAAGTTGATTTAATTCAGCTATAATTTGTCAGAGCACTGTGTTAGGAATTTGGCATCATTTAAATGAGGTTTCAGACTGATCGAGACACAATACCCCTTATGCATGTGAGCCCCTTCAGAATTTTGACTTGTAATCAGGGGCGTCACGTCCCAGACACTTTATGGTGACACCTTATTGATCACCTTTAATCTGCCATTGCATTAAAGTAACCCCTTTTATATATATTTATATAGAAAGCTATAGAGAAGATTGAAAGACTCATCAGTTTGACTTCATAGTTATACAGAACAATATCAGGAAACAGTATCCTTGGCACTTACAAATGATTAGTCCAACTTATTTTTTTAAACATGGAACCCCGGACCTCAGGTTTGATTATAATAGTTTATATATTTACTGTGATTATGAAGAAATTAATTAAGGTGGCTAATGTCTGATATAATGCTGTATCCAAAAACTAAACATGCACCGGTGTAACAAAATAAATAGTGACAATGTTAAGTGGTGACCTTAAGCCGATTGAGTCTGTGCTTTACAGTCTATGGTCTGTGCTTGTCGTAGTTACAACAGATGTTATTTTTATAATATATAAATACTCATCAGATGTCTTTAATGAAAAAACTAACAAACGCAGCCACATATAAATATTTTTACCTTGATCACGTAGGAACTCCACCTCTTCCTCCATGATGATATCTTTATATACAGAAGTCAAGGGGAAAATACAAACTTATTGTCAACATTCAGGTCTCTTTAGTGGTTTGCGTTTGGTCAACTTCTGTTTTTATGTCGCTCACTGCTGGAGTTGAACAGTGTCTCAAAACACATCGTAAACAACCCGCGCTGTTAGTGACGGGAGTTACCCAGCTGCTAAGCCTTGAGGCTGTGCACTTTAAAAGCCGTCCGACTGTATCAGACAGACGTGAAGTAGTTCCGCTCTGCTGCTGCGGTCCAGTTGCAAGTCGGAATAGCAACATGAACACCTCCAGGAGTACCTTTGTTTTGTTAGCGAATACCAGACGATAACAACACACTACGTGATAGTTTCTGACCGAAAATAACATGAAAACACCTCCACTAAGCTGCTAATAAACTCAACAGGTACATATTAAACATCCCTTTCGATGCACGTAGCAGCCTTACTGGATCTGAACTCGGGCTACTTGTTAATTCGCAAACAAACTCAACAACAAGTAAGTAAGTTGGCATTCACACATCAACTTAACTATGCCTTTTCCTGATGAGGAAGGCAGTTTAACCCATAGGTTTACCCTCACTAAGCGGTGCACCATAACTTTTACAGAGTAGCAAAACTGCTTTGACAAAAACTTAAACCGGAAACGTGGTAGCCTACATTACCCCGACACGTATCCATTCTCCTGCACTGTTTTATTATTTTATTATAAGGTCTCATGGCAGGTTCTCTTGCTTATCATTTTATTCTTCTTTCAGTCTTCGCAAGGAAATGCAGTTTTTGATTGAGCACACCTGGGACAGCAGCCCTGTGAATCATGACCCTATCAGGCTCGTTTTCTCTCCTGGACAAGAGGGAATGAAAGTTGAAGTGTTTGGTCCCTTCTTCAATGACCCAGCAGGTCCGGCGTGTCCCCAGAGTCAACCCTTCCCTGTACTGTGGGATTATGAAGGTGGGTACCAAGATAGCAGCTCAGGTAATGCTTTAGGCCTTTAAATACTGTTGTCAACAGTTTCTTATATATGCCAAATGTGTGAAAATGTGTTTTAAAGTTAAAAAATAAGTTGGAAGCCCTTTTAAATAGATTGTTTGATTGTTGAGCTATAACTATAAAACCCTTGAGGCCCATGGACATTTTTTACGAAAAGGACGCAATGACTGTAATTACCAAATAATGTTATGTGTGTATAATAAGAGCCTGATTATGGTTTGTTTGCTTTGTTTATTTAGCATGCACCAGCCAAAGATGACAGCTGGGTGTGTTCTTGCTGTTGACACTAGCATAATATATATGCTTACTCACTATTTATATTATGTTACTTACTGTTACTGTTAACTGAACTATTCAAAACGGCACACTATACACAGACAGCAGCTTGTAGCAGATAACCAAAGCAGATTGTGCACTTTGTTTATGTTTACCTGTTCTCCACTGCTGCTGCTATTTCTAAATAAAAGAATCTTCAGCATCTCTTGGATCCCTTGTGACATTTATGGAGGGCAGGGTTCATGTATAAAAAGAATACATGGCTTAATAAATAACTAAAATGCTGGAATGAAAGTGAAAATAACAAAATACCTATTAAACTTGGTAACCGATTACATTTTAAAATGGGTAAATACTGTTAAAAAAATCATGGATAACTATCAAGAACAACACATATACAGAAATATCTTTATGTGTACTTTGGTGTTGTGAGTGTTTTCTCCAGGGTCACCCTCTTTGGTGCCCACTATCCACGTCTGAGCAAAGTTCTCAGTCTGAAGTTGGTCCCTTCTTCCAGCTTCATGTGCTTCCTCCTCATTGTGAGGCTGACTTCTGATCCATCTCAGCTGTTTGCAGGCTGTTTCTCCTTTGCTGCTGGCGTTTACCCTGCCTGGCAAAGCGTGCAATGTTTGTCTGCGTAATGTCTGTGTGGCCCAGATGTAGAGATGGTGCCCAGTGTGGATCAGTCTCCATCATTTCTTTAGCAGGTTGGCCTGTAATGACATACAGTTTTAAAAAACATAGCACATGACGATTCCCTGTCATTTTAAGATCTTAATAAGACCTGATGATCTGAAATCTGTTGTCTACTAGCTTGGCTAAAGTAGGCATGACTCTGAAGTTAGTTTAGCCAATTTTTAGGCCAATAAATAACTAATCAAGCAACATTAGAAACACAACAAAAACGATGTAACTTACCCTTATGCAAGTGTCGAGAACGAATATACATATACAGAGATATCTTAGCGAACGTTTATGTTCATCCGACGCCTCTTTGATATGTCCTCTACCTGCGGTCCAAAGCCCCTTTTCCAGGTGGGAAACTTAAAATAACGTGCCTCGTTGTCAAGTGCTTTACCTTTCACGTCGTGGGACTTATTTCTGCAATTAATCACACAACATGAGTGCACAATTTCTCCAAAAAAAGGAAGCAAAGCAAGACATGTGTACAGACGTGACTTCTGATCCGTATGTAAACAAAGAGCTACTACCGCCAACATGGCGCATATAGCCACAATGCATTGCGGTCAGCGTTGGCAATACGTCACCTAGACAGATTTAAGGCATGCACTAAATTGTACACTTGTGTATTTATTTCTCATGTCTTCATGGTTCAGAATAAGAATCAGAAATACTTAGTTTGTATCTGCCAGGTTTTTTATGGTTGTTGCACTTTTCTGGTCTTCTGACTACTATAAGGGCTTTCAGTCACACTTACCCTTTACACCATATTCACATTCTGATGGCAGAAGTTGCTTTATTAATCTGGATATCCATCAGTAGTAATCAATCAATCAATCAATTTTTATTTGTATAGCGTCAACTCATAACAAGTGTTATCTCGAGACACTTTACAAAAAGCAGGTAAAAGACCTTACTCTTTGTCTGTTAACATTACAAAAGAGCATTGTTACTCATTCTTATGTTACAAAAAGCAGGTAAAGGACCTTACTTATCGTATATTAAAAAGTATTAGTAACTAATACACACATACACATTCCCACGTTGCTTACATGGCAGGGAGGAATTTGGGGTTCAGTGTCTTGCCCAAGACATTTGCTGGGGGATCGACCCCCGGCATTCCGGTTTAACATCGACCAACTCTTGAGTCACTATACTTAATCTAGCAGTATGAAATATGGTAATATGAAAATAAACAGGAATAAAATAAGAAATAAGCAAGAAGAAGCATAAAAAGCACAGAGTTTTGAAGAAATAATGATTGTATAAAAAAACAGAATTTCAGAAGTAATGCAATTTGTACAAAAAGCTTTTTAAAGTAGAGATTTGCAACGGGGCCCTCGATTGAAAAATGTTTTCCATTTTAGTATCAATATTTTCATCCTTGGTTATTGAACAAAATGTTGACTGGTTTAGATTCAGAATGCAATATAAATGATATATAATAAAGAACCAGTTATACAGTTAAATTAATGGTCGTTTCTTGATATAATTGGTTTTTTTCTACATATCCTCAGTTGTGGAGTCTTTCTTCCTTGATAGTTCAACAGAAAACTACCTAGAAGTGGAACTTTGTCCGTGAGTAAAGTGCCAAGCTTTTGTAACGTTCTAGTCTCTGGTCTTTTGTTCAATCTCTTAATACTGCACATATGTACTGTGTTTTCATTTTAGTCATGGACAGCACCTGATTCTATTGCTGTCTGGAGTTCGCCAAGCATTCATGGTAGGCAGACTTCTCAGTAATTAAAGGGTGGAATGGTACTTGAGTACTGTAAGATGTTACACATTTCATTGAAATTCTTTCCACAGCAACAACTGCCCATGGTGTTTAAAACCACAATAACAGACAACAGGTGGATGGGTGAGGCTCTTGTACCCTGGTCATACTTTCCTCCCAATGTCAATAAGATGAACTCTTACTCCATCCATGGCTCAGGTGAGAAGCGTACATATGAGGCTCTCTATCCTATCCCCAAAGAGGAGATCGTGGACGGACAAAAACCAAACTTGTGAGTATTCAAACTCTTTTGACTACAATTGTTTGAGGTCATGAAGGTCTTAAACACAGACATTATTTATGGTTAAACATTTTTTATTTCTTATCGTTGACTCTAGCAATTCAGTATTACAATGGTGAACTTGTGAGAGCGAGAAAGAAAGAGAGTGTTGGAATCAAAACAGCAGTGGTTATCCTGACTTTCATTTCCCAGTAAGTGTCAGGTTACAAAATCACTGGTAACAGCAGAGAAGTATTTCTTTGTCACTTTTTCCTAGTTTTGGGTGGAAAACAAGATAAAAATTTCAGCTTCAACTTTTATTTATTCATTCTTACTGACGAAAAATTCAGTAAGAGCCTCATTTTTTTATTTTTTATTTTAATTAACCTTTATTTAACCAGGTAATTAATCCATTGAGATAAAGATCTCTTTCACAAGGGTTACCTGTCCAAGAGGGCAGGAGCACATATCATAAAACATATTACATGATAAAGAAAAAATAAGTTAAGAGAAAACAACAATTACAATGTACAAATGGGTTCGCAGATAAAGTGGAGGGTTGTGATCACAGATTACAATTCAAAATCACAAGCAGTGTTGGGTTTTTTTTATTTTATTTTAGTCACGCATTTAATAATAAATCATATAATTATGGGGATTGAGGATCAATTTAACATCACAGCCTCCTATAAAAGTATGGTATTTGATCGAATATAGCTTTATCTATGTCTGTCTGTCTGTCTGTCTGGCAGTTTATATTTATTTCATATTTATTTATGTGATTGTGATAACTCTTCATATATAAGTTCATATAAGTTTGTAACAATAAACGGATTAGCTTTCTGTGCTGTAAGCCTTAAATATTCAATTATATGCCATTAAACAATGGTGCTCATAAAGTAGCTGGTAAAGCTTTGAATCTACCAGCCACAGTTGCAGTTTGATCAAAAAGTCAATTTCCAACCCTGGTCCAGAAAGGAATCCTGACTGCAGTGGTACTGTGGGTGTACAATGTGGTGATTCTCCCTATTTCCAATGTTAATTTTATTATAAAAAAATAATTTTGTCCACAAACTTTTTTTTCCATAACAGGAATGGGATGTTGACAAGCTAAAAGTGAGTTTCGAAAAGGAAAACAATGACAAAACACATGTATTTATATACATGTATTTTTAGTTGTTAATGAAATGAGACGGGAATAAAATATTATTGGTGGGCTGTCACACATTCAAAATCAATGTTATTTTCCTCCACTGTGCGTCTAATCAGTCAGTCAAAAGACAAGAAGAAGAGAGGAAGGGTGTGCACTGCCAGGCAGAGAGCAGTCCTAACAGCCTTGCAAGTGACACAGCGTAAAATAGCATGACACGACGCACCATTTTTACCCCCCATTTCTATATTCATTCCTGACTATCATGTAGACATGGATGAGAAGATCTACCCTGGTAGATCTGGCGGAAACGCACGTAGTTCCTCAAAAAGACCATAGTTCTGGGGGATAGTTCCTCCGGTCGAAACTGGGTTTAACAGGAAAACTTTTCTTTGATGTCCTTATGATTTTCTCACTCAATAGAGCTTGCTAGATTGTTTTACAAAGTGGAGATAGTGGTGCATTAATAATGTCCATTATCCGTATTGAAATGCTCTTGTGTCAACACCAGAGAAAAACTTTGCTCACTGTGAGCAGATCATTGACAAGCCTTTGAGTGTTGTGATTTGAGACAAAGCTTGTTTATTGAAAGCAGCACACCTTTATTTGGTCCACCTTCATTTAAAAGCACTAGATGTCATACTGTTTGCAAGGGGAAACTGAAATTCCCAAAGCAAAGTAGTAAATATTTAGTGGATGCAGTGTGTCCGAAGCTGCACAATGTGACGCGTTATCTAATGCTCATGTGCTGTAAGGACACAGTGTAAAGCAAGAGTAGAACCACTATTTAAAATAGGATACACAATTAATAGAGCACATTAGCCAATCAGAAGTAAATGGTACTGAAGGCCAAGCCATTCAGTGGTAAATAAGAGTATGTAGAGACAGTAATTTTGAGAGTAAGAACGGAAAAATGGCTGTATTTGTTTTCCACCAAAGTGTAAAAAACAAGCAGATTTTTTTGTTGCCCTTGTTTTTTGTATTCACTCAAATAGAAAAATGAAAAAACAACCTGTTTCTGCCTTTTTGGTTATGCCGGAAAAAAATCGAACTGTGGAAATTCGGAGGGTCATCCAAAGAACAAGGTATGTTTTATACTTTGTTCTTTGTTTGACCCTCTGAATTTCCACATCTTTAATCAAATCCAATTTTGCAACTAAGGCTATCTCAGATTTCAATTCTCAAGTCCCAACTAATGTATAAAAAAATGTGAGTATTTTCTTGGAATTGTTTTATGCTTCAGACATGTTTCTACAAGAAAAGCTGAGAATGTATTAACTCACTAATTTGGACTTCCTGTGTTGAATAAACAGGTGTTGCAGCCAGAACAACACATTTGAAAAGTACATTTGGATTGCAGAGTATTGACAATCAAACCTTCAACTTTCACTAGATATATATGATTATATATAATAGTTTTTATATAGATAAATCTTTTTTTGGTGTGTCTATATTTGCCTATCCCTCATTATATTCTCTCTCTCAAAGCCACCGTTTGGAGTATTTCCAAAATTTTCGCCTTCAAAGCATCATGGGAGAAGATTGGGTCCAGCCAGAGACTGATCTGTGGAAGGACAAGGCCTGATCAATACCTAAGCATCTCAATAGCATGGCAAAAGTACAATACACAGCACCTGTGCAGCTGTGGTACCACACAGAGATGCACTGTGTCAAGATGCTCTCTGTGATGTACCTATAGAAGGTCACCAGCAGTTGTTGGGGCAGGCCAGCCTTTTTCATCATCCTCAGGAAGAACAATGCTACTGGATATTTTGCAATCATTCTACTAACTACAGGAACTTCTTCTCAAATTATATTTTCAGATTGATTTAATGAAGATGGTGAAGTGTATTAATGTAATTGAGACATTTCTCTTTAATTGTATTAAATTGTATTTCAGTATTTTGATAATCACTACTCAGACATCCTTTCTTGCTCCTCTTTTCCGTGGTTCAGAAATAAGAGCTTTAGGACAGTATTCAAGATGGTGGATGGGAAATTATTTGAATTGGAACGAAAAGAGCAGAGAATTATCAGATAGAAGACTTTGGAAGTACCCTCTGTAACTAGGCTGGCAATGTTTTTTAAAACCTTTTTTGGCACAGGAATGACACTTAACTCTTCCTGATTAGCTCATCTACAATTTGCTTTTATCCAAAGTGACGTACATCAGAGAGTAAGTACAACACAAGCAAGGATCTAGAAAAGAGGAAACAATGTCAGTAAGAGCAAACAATCAGCTTTGAGTCCACAGGTGCTGACGGGCATTGCACAGAGGCGAAGCATAACATTGACGGCAGTTCTTGAGAGTTCTAATCAGTATAGAAACCATCTTATAAGTAAAAGTAATAGCAAACAAAACCATCGTCTTTACCATCATCATCCTCATCATCAAGTTTGTAGGTAAACCAACCATAACAACTAAAGCAACATGTACTTGCTAATTAGAAGCAGAATTGGGAAGGTGATGCACTTTTGGTTGATAAGATGATTTCCAAAGTACCAATAGGCACTTATTGAAGTGGCAACCAATCAATTTTTCAAGCTTTACATTTTTTTTACTTCATTAAAATATACCAACATGACAGAGACATCAGCCTTCTGATTAAAGTCTCAAAAATAAATCAAGTAATCCGATGTAAAGAAACATAAAACCATATCTTTGACCTGGTCCATGTGTGTTGTGTGTACTTGTATATAAAATTATTGTATGATATTTATTCTTGATGACAAATAAAATAAAATTAAGTTGGTTGAAAGGTGCTTGAAATATTGCGTTGACTCATCCTAACACTTTTTCCACACACTTTTTAATCCCTATAAAATGGATGTCTCAGGAGTGAAGCTTTTAATGGTACTCATAGGAGTTGAGATTACAGGACTTTAGAACTCCAAAATATATCAGCAGACACACAATGATTGGAATGTCACAAATCTCTTTGGTCTCTCCATGAAACCTCAGGTCATGCTCCTGCTACAGTCTTTAGTTCATGTATTTGTATCCGCTCAGATCACTGGCTGGAAAACCTCTTCTCCCAACAAGGAGACTGGGGAGGGATTGATCCTCATGCCTGATGTTTTGCTCTACGCTGTAGCAGCCAAGAGCCATTATAGAGCCTTATCAATTTTAATTGGCGATATTGCCTTTGAAATGTGCGCAGGGATTAGGCATTGTCTGATAGTCTCTGCTGTTACCAGGGACGTCAAAATATGATATGACTGCACACAGCTACCTGTGAACAGGCAGAAGACCTAAGACTAAGACTTTAACCCAGTTTAAGATTAAGATTTACTTTATTGATCCCTGCAAGGGGAAATTTCTGTTTTTACACTCTGTAAGTCATGCAACACACACATGCACAAACAGGATCCTATGGACATACACTAATGGAGAGAAGCTTAGCAGTTTTTAACTTCTGTCTGTAGGTTGGGATGAGGTGAATTGGGCAGTGATCAGAGAGTCCCAAAGCTGCAGGGGGAACAGAGCATATGAGTCCTTTATTACTGTGTAGCAGTGGTCCAGTGTGTTAGCTCCTCTGGTTGGACACTTTATGTGCTGTCTGTCTTCAGTTTCCTCTTTTTCAATTTTTTTCTTTAAGGGGGGGGGGGGGGTTGTCTTTTTTCATTTTTTTCGTAAGGGGGGTGTTTCTTTTTTCAATCTTTTCGTAAAGGGGGGCGTTTCATCTTTTTCAATTTCCTCTTCCAAATTTTGGTAAGGGGGGGTGTTTGTCTTTTTTCATTTTTTTAGTAAAGGGGGGGTGTTTCGTCTTTTTTCAATTTTTTCATGGGGGGGTTTCGTCACTTCCACTTTTTACATTTTTCGTAAGGGGGGGTGTTTCGTCTTTTTTCAATTTTTTCGTAAGTTGGGGGGAGTGTCGTCTTTTGTCAACTTTTCAAACATTTGTAAGGGGGGTGTGTTGTCTTTTTTAAAGTTTTTCTGAAGGGGTGTTTGCTCTTTTTTCATTTTTTTCATAAGGGGTGTTTCGTCCTTTTTCCATTTTTTGTAAGGGGGGTGTTTCGTCTTTTTTCAATTTTTTCGCAAGGGGAGGGTGTTATCTTTTTTCAACTTTTTCAATTTTTTAGTAAGGGGGCGTGTTTCGTCTTTTTTAATTTTTTTCGTTGGGGGGGTTAAATTGCGGAGTTCAAGCGGAGTTCAAAATTGACAGAAAACATATTTGTGAGAAATAGGGTCACAATTTTTTTTTACAATGAAAGTGTTGTTGTAATGTAAAAATACTGTTAGATGTAGTAACGCAGACAAATGAGATGAAACAATTGTTCTGATATAAAATGAGTGCAGCTACATGAAATAACGTCAAAATCAACAATCTGAGTGACAGTTACAGAGAAAACTTGTTCTGACCACATTTCAATAAAAGTGTTGTTGTTGAAGCCATTTTGTATGTTTACTCATTAATTTTCATGTTTATATATTTTGCATTTTTTGGTTATGAATCCTGATTAGGCCTATATAGGTGCGTATGAAATTGTTTATTATTCTCTGCCGTCTGCCGATTAACATGATTGTCTGACATTTGAATGAGTGACGTAATCTGAAGGTGTGGCAGAGCCTTTTAATTTAACTCAGGTGTAGAGACTGGATGTGAGAGTGGAAGGGCAAACAAATTTTCAACCGTACCGCTATGAACTTTATGCACAGTTTCGGAGTCTTTTTGTTTGAAGTTAGAGTTGCTGCTCTAAATAAATGGCTGATCAAATGATCAAAGTGCGCGTTGTTTTACTGACCGCTCTTAACATGAAGTTGAAAAATTGCCCAGCCGGGAGAGAACAACGTTGGAAGGATTTCATGAATGGAAACAGCAAAACAATGGATCGATCAGCTGTTTTGGTTTGTCAGAAAGCCAGGAACACCGCTACCGTGAGTAGATGCGCTACTTCATGATTATGGACAATCAAACATTCAAGAAAGGAACAAAGTGTTTGGATGTGCAAAAGACCCCTCAACTACAGCGTGAATTAATAAATACCAAAATACATGAACCCAAATGAACTCAAGCGATCCCAAAACAGCTGATCACCGCCGATGCACGGAAATCACACACAGCTGATCGTGTCTCATCGTAATGCACAGATAAAATACGAAGCATCATATGGAATAATGTATTGCGCTTACATGACGAGCGACATCAATTAAAGATAATTAAACAAATCTGGTCAAGCGTGACTAAATAAAGCGTGATGATGGCTGCAGGAGGGGATCTTGCAGACACGGAAACAGACTCTGAAATGAACAGTAAAGAGTATAAATCACAGGCAAACTCTGTCATTGCACGCGAAAACTAAAATAAATTAAAACAATGATGGAAGAAGATGCGGATGTTAACAGAGTAAATTAATGTTCTGCTGAATTTCAAAGTGTGCCATAAATCTGTTCAGAAACTATTGCCTGATGACGCGAGAATAAATGAGACTGTTGACTGGTATGATCCAAAAATGTCTGATTTCACTGCATTTATGAGTGAGGTGAAGAGCTGGATAAAATACCAGTATGATCCACAGGCTATGGTGGATACGACAGACAGTTTATCTTAAGTATCAAGGAGCAGCCGTAATATTTACAGTCTATGGGAGCAGCTCAAAGGCCTCATCGGTCTCATCACATCTGCAGCAGACAAAGCTGCTCTATTAGCGAGAGCTGACACTCTGCAGAAAAAGTATGAACTCGAACTGGAGAAGCTCCAACTAAGTTCAAAAATGGAATCACTGGAATTGGAAGCAGATATAGCTGCAGCTGATGCAAGACTAAAGACCCTGCAAGAATTAAATGACAATGTAACCCAGTTGGGATAACAGTGTATATTCAAATATGTAATGGACCAGTGTCTAGGTTCTCAGGAGGGGTTTAAAAGTAATTTGATAGACACAATAAGAACTGGAGCCACAGTGTACTTTAAATGAAAGATATATATTGAAACAAAATGTCTCCTTTAAACCAGCACAAAATGCTTCTGAAATAGTAAATACAGCATTAATGGGCATTCAGTGTAACAAAAATGTTTTGTGTAAATAAACAACAAATAAACACAGATCCCTTAAAAAGGTCTCTTTTAAGAGTTTAAAGTTTCAATCAATCAATCAACTTTTATTTGTATAGCGTCAACTCATAACAAGTGTTATCTCGAGACACTTTACAAGAAGCAGGTAAAATACCTTACTCATTGTCTGTTAACATTACAAAAGAGCAGGTAAAAAGACCTTACTCATTGTTATGTTACAAAAAGCAGGTAAAAGACCTTACTTATTGCTATGTTACAAAGATCCGGCCTATCCATCATGAGCACTTTAGCAAAGCAGCAAAAGTTACAGTGGTAAGAAAAAACCACTGAAAAAAACACTGTTTGAATGTTCTTGTGTTGAAGTCAAGTCAGTTAAGATTTAGTCAGAACGGTCAATGTCATTCAGTTCAAGAGCTCTTATTTTGAATAATCCAAAAGTCAGATGATCTTAAAGGGATACTTCACCCGTTGAAACATGAATCTGTATTGACATTGGGTCATATATGTAGTAGAAATGTGAAATACATTTTGAAATTGGTGCCTTCTTGGCCGAGAAAAGGCAGAAAGTGTCTTTTTGGCTCATGTAGATGAAAGACACCAAATCCCAGAATGCACAGCACCGCAGGCCACTCCCACAGAATCAGAAATACTTTACCATCCCAGAGGGAAATTCGATCGTTACAGGTTCTCCAAAATATACAGTATAGCAGTAGAAATATAGTAATAAAAACATTTACAGACATATTTACTTCAACACATGAGGCCGTTTCCTCAACTGAGTCAGAGATTTCTTCCAGAATTGATCTTGGAAATTCCTGGCAGAAAACAGACTCTATTTGTCTGTGTTCATAGGCAAACAGTGAGAGCACCGACACTACCAGTCCGTCCCAGCTTGAGCCGACAGGCAGGCCCTATGTCTCGGCTGCTGAGCTGGCAGCGGCCGACGGCGGGCAGCAATAGGTCCTGGCGGTTAGCGGCGGCCAGCGGTTTGCGGTGGCCCCGGGGTCTAGCGACGGCTAGTGGCCGCAGCAGCCAAGTCACAAGACCGGTCTGTCGGCAGCAGCCATCTCGCCGTGATATTTATATTTTTTCACCATTATCAGCTTACTCCATAGAGCCTGTTAGCATAGCTTCCAAGCAATATGGCGGACGTTAAGTTTCGATTCTGGGAGTGAGTTCCCACCCACTGATCTGTGATTGGTCTGTAGCTTCAGTGGTCGAAAATATGAGGAACTAGCGTTGTAGTCTCACCCGGGTAACCGCAACAGCTTCCAGTGACTCAAAAATTGTCATTTTGCGTCACTGGAAGCTCCTTTTCAGACTTAGAAATACAAAGATTTTCCATCTCAGGGGAAAATGAGGGCAGGATGCACGACCATTCAAAAATACTACCAGGTTTCTAATGATACAAAGCTAAATGCAAATGGGTGAAGTATCCCTTTTAAGTCAGGCTTCAACAGTCCTACCACACTGGCACACTCAAGTGATGGGATGGAAGAAATTATGGTTTCCTCCTCACAGGTTCAAGGTCGGTGTTATGATAATACGTTAGGAGGATTCACTTCAGTGTCTTTAGCGGTAGGTGTGGTTGGTAGGAGGAGAAGCAGGGTCAGTACTGATGTCACACCTGAGGGGGGTGTGGTGGCTCTGTCTCTGTAACATTCATTAGCAGCACCTGCGGAGGAGCCGCCGGAAATTGGTTTTGAGTCGAAGAGACGCCACAAGGGAGACGCGAGGACGCAGACACCTGAGAGACTGAATCTGAAGTAACGTTTGTTTTTGTTTGACAATGCCAGAGGAAACTAAACATCCGGTCCTTCTGCCCAATGACGGCCATTTCTCAAGTCTACACTTGAACCACATTCACACCTTAGTGGGACATTGTGGACTAAACCAGATGCTCTCAAAGCTCAAAGAAATATTGGATCATCAAAGCCAACTCAGCTGCAAGAAAGATAACCCGCAACTGTGTACTCTGCAGGTGATGGCATAGTACTGCAATGAAATAGAAGATGGCCGACTTGCCCCTTATACGCACATCACCTGACTTGCCACCCTTTACACACACTGGTCTGGACTACTTCGGTCCAATTTACTTGTACAAAAATGTTCACTTCCAAAAACATTCATAATATTATTTTACATAAAAATGTTTTCCCATTTTCTTGGTTTGAATCTTTTAATCAACTTCAGTCCAGATCAAAACTATAAAATACCTAATTATTTTCATGATGATAACATCACTATTAGTGCCAGTTTGATGGCATGATGTCACAAGATTCTACAAAAACAACAACACAAAAATATTTTACTTTCTATTCAATATTGGGAATAGGCAACTAAAATAGCAGGGGTGTTGGTTTGTTGTCAGCTGAGAAGTGTGTGTGTTTGTGCAGTATGTGTTTGTACAGAGACGGACATTTAAATTTAGTTTACTGCAAGTCGCAATTTTCACCTCTTTCTCTCTCTATTACATACACAGACAAACATTCATCCATTCATGCACATGTAGTTGGCCTCTAATGTATCACTATAAATTATATATTTGTAATTTTGTGAGTATGAGAAAGAAGCAGGCGTGTTCTCGTAGCATTTTTTTTTTCATTTGTGCTGTTTCATATGTGTCTTGACCCAGATTGATCTTTTTGAAAATCTTCAAAGTCCTTTGATAATGTCTCTTAAGCACACAGCCATACATGCACTCCTTCAAGTAAATACAGACATGGGCCCCTGCGCTTGCTTCACTTCAAAGTGGTCACCGTGGAGAAAACAAAAACAAAGGTTAGTGTATATGCACCTGGCCAAAGGCATAGTATTCAGTTTGGCTGGCGCTTTAATTCCTGTTTCTCTCTCACGATGAGACCCTGTGCCACATTCCTGCTGGCACAGGTTTAGTTTCAGGGCCTACGCTAATGCCATCACCAAAATTCGTCGTTGATGATTTTGGCTGGAGTGAACAGGTCCAAGAGGGAATCCACCCGCAGCCTCTGAGATGACCACAGTCGCCGTTTTGGTGTGTCAAATCTACCACTACAGGTCACATTAGCCTCATGACCTTTGCAATTGACGACGCGGGCTAAAGATATGCGATTCCGCCAACTTTTCTGTTATTGCGGGAAGACCATTACCACGTTAAGTAGCATAGCATGCTGCATGTTCTGTTTAAATGTTAGCCTACAACAATGCCTTTATCAGCCTATACTATCATGGTCTGAGCAAGGGGCATATACAGTATAGAGAGCCTAGTGCATTGTCCATTTAGTACGTTTGCCTCAATGAATATGCAATATGGGGCGTTTCTGCTCTAGAGTGAAAAATACTGGGAGGAGAAAATGCGAAGTTCAGTTAGTGCACGCATTGCGATTTACCAAGCCTGACAAAAACTGCAGTGATTATGACGGCGTCTGTATTTAACACCTTTGAAAGTAATGTGCTAACCCAGGAGACCAGTGTTACGGACAACAGGCTGCTGTTATTGAAGTTGAGGAGAAAATGAGGAGATATAGGCACAATCAAAGAAGGCATAAAGATTGCGTTTTTTCCCACACGTTAATGTGTTTGGAATGACAGCAGGAAACACCATGATTAAACTATATTGTTGCCTATTATCACCAAACAAAACTGAACATTCACAGCCTCTGCATTCTAAAGAATTTCACATCGATATTTAGGCTATGTCGTCCTATTTCCCTCTTTTTGCCAACATTGTATTTTAAACTTTCCTTTTTGCACGTCTCTTCTCCAGCTCCTCTCTATTGCGCTCGTCTCCTCCCTCTAGCCCCGTCTGCTACTCTGTAGGATGCTTGGATTTGGGGACCTCATCACTGCCTGTAGCCCCGTCTTCGTTACCTCTTGCCCGGGCGTTTATGTCCGATCAGACATAGCGCTGGCCAGCTGTCTGGTGCGTAACAACGGCCCGAGTGTCGTGCCTGTGCGCCCGTGCCTCAGAGGTCACAGCTCGCACATCCTGCGCAATGTATGACAATTCATTCAAAAGATGGAGGGAAGAAAAGAGAGGGCCTGTTTAATGCTGAAGTTTTCTTATAAGCCAAATTTTATTTTTGTAATATTGAGATTTATCTGCAACAACTTAAATACTGTAGCCTACGTTTATTTGCCTCTTGCCACTGATACCTATTTTGCGCTTGCTTTCCGTCCAAATTCTCCATGACTAAACCAGTAGAACAAGTGAAAGCCTAACTTAAATACTACCGCCTCCACAAGGTTTGTACCTGATGTCATTCACGCAAATTTTCTTGGTAGATCACCCGCAAATGGCACACTAACCAAACATGCAATTTGTTGGAGTGAAGACGCAATTTAGTACTCTTTACCTTACCTTAGTAAATCAGGCCCATAGTGGCCATAGTCGCAAGCAAAAACAACAAACTTAATTAGACACTAAAAACTCCAAATCCCCACTGAACAGTAAAGCTAGCTCTTGTTCTGAAAGGCACTTGTTAAGTCTGACTGATAGTATTACCTGTGTGGTGTTGTGGCATGGAGTGAGTTTTTTGAGTATGCTGGCTATGGGATGGAAGTTTGCTCCGAACTGTCTACCTGTATGTGTGGGTCTGTGAATGGAGGGATCCGGGAGAGGACCCATCCCGCGTAAACCCCAGACGGTCGAGTGCACTCTGTGGGAGTGGATGGATCTCAATCTTCACTCACCATCCGGGGCTGGTTTTGGCAATGGGGGCTGAGTCACCCTGCCGGGCCCCGATGCCGCCGCCAACCCCCCCAACGTACAGAGACCTGAGGAGGAGAGGAGGGAGGTGGGCTAGACTTAAGGGATGAGGAAGGTATGGTAGTGGAGAGAGGGGGGGGGAGGAGGAGGGAGCAGGGTTAAGGTTAGGTTTAGGGGAGGGCTGAGGTAAGGTGGTAGAGAGAGGAGAGGGGGAGAGGGGGGCGACGAAGGTTAGGTTTAGGGGAGGGGTGGGGTGAGGTAGTAGGGGGAGGAGGAATCAAGGGAGGGGAGGAAGAAGGGGGACGACAAGGGTTCAGGTTAGGAGGGAGGGGGGGTAAGTTAGTAGGGAGGACAGGGGAGGAGGAGGAGGGCAGAGTAGGTAGGAGAGGAGGGCGAGGGAGGTTACGGTGGGTGGTAGATGGACCTGCTGGTTCCCCCACTGGACGGCATTATCAAAGGCCTCCTGGCTGTAAGGGGGCACCTTCTCCAGCTCCACAGCAATCACCTGGTCGTAGTGCTATCGGAGAATTAACATATTGTTGTGCATCCATGTGTTTGTGTTTAGTTTAACCTTATCAAACGTTGTGCTGTTGGGTGAAGAGGGTTTGATGAAGGAGGTGAGGCGGTTCACCTTCTTCATCATCCCCTGTGGAAATGAACCGGTAGTGAAAGTGTTATTAAGTATTTCGGAGTGATGAATGGCCTGAAGGAGTTTAAAGTATTTATTTGTTTGTGAATGGAGTTCCGGTGTGAGCTGTGTGTGTGTTGGTGGTGGATGGCTGCCCGCTCCAGGCGGGGGGGCAGAGGAGCAGTGTTTGATGCTCCCCCTCCCCCCCACACCGGACCACACTGGAGCATACTTTTGGAGGGCTGAATCTTCAGGGAGGTCCAGCCCCTGCGTTTTGTAGTAAATCAACTGCTGTAGAACTACATCCTCGGCCTGTGCTCTTGCTATATCATCGTCATCACACTCTTTACCTGACTGCACTCTCAGCTTCCCCTCCTACACAGCACACACACTTGAATTTTGGAGGTGCTGCCCCCCAGTGACATCTTCTTGCTGGCTAACACCAACAAAAGCAGGCAACCTGGAAAGGGCACCGGCATTAGCATGTGCTTTCCCAGGTCTATGGATGATTTTATATTGGAAACTGGCCAATTGCTCTACCCACCTAGCCAGCTGTCCCTCCAAACCCTGAAAGTTGTGTAACCACCTGAGAGAGTTATGGTCAGTACGCAATATAAACTCCTTCCCCAACAGGTAGTGCTTAAAGTACTTGGTGAAAGTTACCATGCTTAACAGCTCCTTATTAGTGGTAGCATACTTGCTTCCTTTCCTGCTTGGTTAAAGCTCTGCTGGCGTATGCTACAACATACTCAACACCGTTACTCTCCTGTGACAGGAGGACTGCACCAATGCCTGCATCAGTGGCATCTGTGTCCAAAATAAAAGGTCTTGTGGGGTCTGGGTAGGCTAGTACTGGGGCAGATATTAACCTAGCCTTCAGCTGCTCAAAAGCATCCTGGCAAGAGTCTGACCACTTAAAACGCCTACCTTTCTCAGTCAACTGATGTAGGGACCGTGCTATTTCTGCAAACCCCTTTATGTAGGAGGCTAAGCCTACAAACCTTCTCACTTCTGTTTGGTTTTTAGGTACTGGCCACTCTTTTACTGCCTGAACCGTCGCTGGATCTGCCCCAACCCCTTCTGCTGAAATTATGTGACCGAGGTACTGCACCTGTGTTGAATATAAGTTACACTTAGAGGGCAGTTGGCCCACTGTACCCGCCCCCTTTAGTTTCCTGACATATGGGCAGTCACGGCGCAGGTGTCGGTCACACCCACACTCCCAACACACGCCTGTTCGATTACGAGTTCTCTGCCAAGGTACATCAGCAGGGGGGACTCTAGCTTCAGCACTAGGATGCTTAAAAGGGCTCTGGGAGGAACTACTGGGCTACTGTCTTCGGGGGCAACTCCAGTATCTGGACGGCTGACTGCATTGCCTTAACTTCCTGGCGCAGGCCCTCTACTGCCCCTAATAAAGCCTCAAAATGGTCATCAGTCCTGCTGCTCTCAATGACCTCCCTTACTCTCGCATCAGGAACAGTGTGAACCTGCTCTAAGTTCCTTAGGAGCTCCATTTCAGCAGCCACGTGGATTGCGGACTCTAATGTTTTAGGTCTTGCGGCACAGAGGCTAATGTGAAAATCACCAGCAGTGAAATGAGTGACGAATTGATCCCTGGCTAACATATCTCGAGTCTGGTCATCTACAGAGGGATAAGCTTTTACAACTAGCCTACGCAAAGCCCCTGTGCTGCTACCTTGTCGTGGTGGGGTTGCTTGTGTGCCTCCGTGACTCTGAAGGCTATACCGGTGGGGGGTTTATACCCCCAGCAGGTTCAACCATGCCGGGCAGGTTTCTAGAGTAGAGGTCAGACGAAAAGCAGCAACTGGCCCTCCAGGTTGGGGGTTAGGGGTGGGGTTAACTACCCCATCCTGTAAAAACGTTCCAGTTACAGAAACGCTAACAAATAAAAACCAAATCACACACCTGGTTGAAGAAGGTGCCCCAGCAATGGGGACTATGACGCTTACCAGCCAAACCCACAAGGGCGCTGGTAATCCGACACACCTTCTGACGCCAAGAACACCCATCCCCCTGGGGACATGGAACATCAGAACCATGTTCCAGGCTGGCAAGGCTGCAACCATTGCCAAGGAAATGGAGCGCTACAACCTCTCAGTCCTGGGCCTGGCAGAAACAAGATGGACGCAGTCGGGTGAGGTCAAATTGACCAGTGGCCAGTCCATTATCTATTCTGGACATGAAGAGGAGGCAGCCAACCATACGGAGGGAGTGGCAATCATGATGACGAAAGGCACTAGAAAGGCCCTAACTGCATGGAAACCCATCAGCTCTCGCATCATCTCAGCAACCTTCAATACCAGCAACAGGAGAGTGAAAGCCCATATAATCCAGTGCTACGCACCCACCATGCTGCAGATGAGAAGGTCAAGGACAGGTTTTATGACAGCTTAAACCACCTACTCAGTAGTATTGGAGACAGGGACATCATTATCCTGATGGGGGACTTTCATGCCAAGATTGGAGGCCAAAACGAAGGATATGAGACGGTGATGGGTAAACATGGAGTGGGGACCATGAACGAAAATGGCGAGATGTTTGCAGAGACCTGCGTGAACAATAATCTGGTGACTGGGGGGAGTGTATTTCCCCACAAGAAAATCCACAAAACAACCTGGGTGTCACCAGATCATGTCACGGAAAACCAAATCGACCACATCTGCATCAACAAAAAGTTCAGAAGAACTATGGAAGATGTCAGGACAAGATGGGGGGCAGACACAGCCTCAGATCACCATCTCCTGGTAGGGAAATTCAAGCTAAGGCTGAAGAGATATCAGCGAGAAAAGGGTCAAAGAGCAAAATACAACACTGACTACCTCAGCAATGCTCAAGTGACGAAACAGTTCAAGGATATTCTCTCAAGGAAAAGCGCAGAGATACAGCTCAGAAAGAAGGAAGAATGGACAATGAATGAAGAGTGGGAACACCTTAAAGCTGCTTGGAGCTCAACATGCGAGGAGGCCCTGGGGAGAAGATCCCAAAATCACAAAGAATGGATGACACCAGAAACACTAAACTTAATCCAGCAGAGGAGGAAGGTGAAGGAAAAAGTGAACAATGCAAGAACAAGATCAGAAAAAGCAGAGGCTCAAAAGGAATACAACCTTTTCCACCAAAAAGTGCGGCAGAACATCAGGAGGGACAAGAGATCACAGGTAGAGAGGCTAGCTAAGGAGGCAGAACTTGAAAGAACTGTACAACATCACAAGGAAATTGTCTGGGACACATCGACAAAGTAACAAACCGATCATGGACAAGAATGGCCAACTGCTCTCAACCCCGGAAGAGCAGCTCGAGAGATGGGTAGAACACTTCCAAGAGGTCCTGAACAGACCACCACCAACAGAGAGGCCACACATTCCTCAGACCAGGACACCGCTAAACATCAAGTGTGACAGACCAACAAACACTGAAATAAAAGCTGCAATCAAACATCTGAAAACCGGCAAGGCTGCTGGCCCTGACAATATTCCACTTGAAGCCCTTAAAGCTGATATAAACACATCTACAGACATGCTCTACAGCTTCTTTGGGAGAATTTGGGAGGACGAAGAGACACCCACAGAATGGGCAGAGGGTCACATAGTGAAACTACCAAAGAAGGGTGACCTAAGGAAGTGTAACAACTACCGAGGGATTACCCTACTTTCAGTGCCCAGTAAGGTCTTTAATCGGGTCATTCTCAACCGTCTCCAGGAAGCTGTGGACAAGAGGCTCCGGGACCAGCAAGCAGGATTCAGGAAAGATTGTTCATGCACAGACCACATAGCAACACTACGCATCATCATTGAACAGTCTATTGAATGGAACACATCCCTGCACATGAACTTCATTGATTTTGAAAAAGCTTTTGACAGCTTAGACTGGACAACACTGTGGCAATTAATGGAACACTATGGAATCCCCACAAAGGTCATAAACCTCATCAATAAATCTTATGAGGTCACCTTGGGTAAAGTCATGCATGCAGGCCAGCTTTCCCGGAGCTTTGAAGTCAAGACAGGCGTTAAACAGGGATGTCTTCTGTCACCATTCCTCTTCCTTCTTGCTATTGACTGGGTCATGAGGGAAACAACTGAGGGGAAGAGAAATGGAATTCAGTGGACAATGTGGGAGCAGCTGGATGATCTTGAATTTGCGGATGATATAGTTCTCCTTTCCCATACACAGACACAAATGCAAGAGAACACAGACAGACTTTCAGAAACTGCAATAAAACTTGGTCTCACTCCCAATATAACAAAAACTCAAGTGATGAAGATCCACTCCAAAACCAGAAACCCCATCTTCTTGAACAGCACTGCCCTAGAGGAGGTAGAAGCTTTCACCTACCTAGGCAGTGTTGTGGACACCACTGGAGGGACAGAGGCCGACATTAGAAGCAGAATTAACAAGGCTAGAGTGGTGTTTCACATGCTCAGAAAGATCTGGAGCTCAAAAAACATCTCCACAAACACTAAGATACGCATCTTCAACTCCAACGTTAAACAAGTGATGCTATATGGATCCGAAATATGGAGAACAACAAAACACACAACACACAGACTGCAAACATTCATCAACACCTGCCTCAGAAGGATATTAAACATCTGGTGGAAAGACAAAGTCAACAATGTGGACCTGTGGAAAAAAAAAAGCCAAGACCCCATAGACTTACAAATCTGAAAGAGAAAGTGGAGTTGGATTGGCCACACCCTCAGAAAACCTGCCACAAACATCACCCGACAAGCCCTGAAATGGAACCCCCAGGGGAAAAGGAAAAGAGGTCGCCCCAGGAACAGCTGGAGAAGAAGTGTAGAGGCAGAAATGGTAGAGAGTGGACTCAACTGGGGAGAGCTTGCACGAAAAGCCACAAACAGAGTGAAATGGAGGATATTCGTCAGCGGCCTATGCACCCAAGAGGAGCAAAAGGCTTAAGTCAAGTAAGTCTACGCAAAGCATTGCAACTTCTGAGCTGTTTCATTTGGTAGCCTTCTTTCGGAAAAAGCAACCCCACTCATCACTATGACATGGTTCCAGACATCTAGTCATAGCTGCTTTTAACAGGGCATAGTTACCTTTGGCTTCGACAGACACACCATTAAACATCTCAAGGACATAAATTTAAGCTTAACAGATTCATCCCAGCCATTTACGGTTGCTGCTAGCTCAAATTGTTCAACCAGTCACACCATTCCCAACCCACCCTGTCAAAAACAACTCTCCTAACTAACTGTCTTCACTGCCGCAACACTAAAAGTCACGGCCTTATCGTTTTTAGTGCCAAAGCCACAGCCCCAGACCACAGCCGTTCCGTCCGTCCCTCTCCCCTGACCTCCACACAATGCCTCTCTTCAAAACAATCCTGGCGCTCCCCAACTCCCCACACAGGTGAGAGTCATCAGCTCATTAGTTCAATAGTTCTCCGACCTACGGAATCTCTGCCCCACAAGTGTCCGCAGGGAGCCAATTACCCTCCCCCGACACTGCTTCACTACAGTACGTTTCAGGCCATTTGGAGTTGATTGGTACATAGTTTGGAGTACACTTTTTGTGAGTGTACTTGGTGAGTCTTGCAACACACCCCGACTGGTTAGGTTTAGTAAAAGGGTGTGGGAGAGGTTAGAATAAGGTTAGGGTTAGGATAAGGGATGAAAACCACCCATTCTTGTCTGATTGTTGAATAACTTTTGATAGGAAGGTCGGATCGATTCGAAATCAATTTCGCTCATTTCGCTTGAAGCCTTTGGCTCGATCTTAAAAGATAAGAACGCGAGACCATTGGACAGAGCCTGAAGTGTTTCTGAATTACAATCTGTGATCATGACTCTGCACTTTATCTGTGAACTCATGAGCACATTGTAATCGTTGATTTCTCTTAACTTTAGTTTTTAAACTCTTTCTTTACCATGTCATATTTATTATGACGTGTGCTGCTGCTGATCTTGATCTCAATGGGTTATTACCTGTTAAATAAAAAATAAAATCTATATATTAAATAATAGATATGCTCTATATATTAGAATGGATATATTTAAGTCTATAATTTATAATCTATGGAAGCGATTAGTGATCAGAATTCAAATGATAAAGCTAATTTGAAAATTCAAATGCATTAACAGAAATGCTTTTTAATTTTCAGAATATGAGTGTATTATTTGACTCAAAAATAAAATGATGATTAATTTATCTAATTAGAATTTTAGTTTTCAACTTCGAAAATGCACATTCTTTGACTAAATTAAAATGAGGAAGAAAATGACATTTGCTTTATCATTTTCAAAAAATTCCCCCGCTAAATTTGGATCATAATTCAAATGAAAAAGCTCATTTTAAAATGAAAATACAGTAACAGAAACACGTTTTAATTTTCAGATTATAGGTGCATTATTTGACCTATATTTAAAATGAATATTCAGTCATCCAGTTTGCATTATACTTTTACTCTCTATGTATGCATATTGTATGACATAATTCAAATGAAAATGAAAAGGTCTTTGGCTTTTCGTTTTCAAACTTGCAGTGCTAAAAAGTGATCATAATTCAAACCAACTCGAAAAAGAAATGGCAAAGTGGACGGCGCAGGAAAGTGACGTCAGATACCAGCTCCCAGGCAGGTGAACGTAATATTTATAGTCTATGAGGCGAGCGGGCAGAACGCGCAGTACGATGGGTGGCGGGGTGACTCTTTAACACTAGGGCAGACTTTAGCCACATTGATACAAATTTAGCGGGGCATTTTTTTAAAATGATAAAGCAAATGTCATTTTCTTCCTCATTTTAATTTAGTCAAAGAATGTGCATTTTTGAAGTTGAAAACTAAAATTCTAATTAGATAAATTAATCATCATTTTATTTTTGAGTCAAATAATACAAATATACAAATTAGCTTTATCATTTGAATTCTGATCACTAATCGCTTCCATAATAATCTAGATAATCGCAAAGACTTTTATACTTTATGATCCTTCTTTTTTTTTTTTTTAATTGCAGGTCCAAAGACTGGATTGTAAAACTGATTACGTTTGTGTACACTGACAGACATCCTAGCAGACCAATGACAGAGAAGATTGAGGCTGGGGGCGGGGCTAAAAGCTCCGGCGAAAGGCTGGGTGTCGCCTGACCGGATGATGACAGAAGTTTGCGGTTGATCACGGAGACTTTTATCCCAGTTATTCAGCTTGTAAGCTCTCGGGGACTCGGGGTTGCAGCTCACACTCTGTATTGGTTTGATTTTTTGATCATTTAAATCCAAAGGGGGTCCGACAGACTGCTGCGGGAACTTTCTGTCTCCTGGAACAGCGACCCTCTGGCTCTCATTTGCCCCGGTTGGAGGGCAGGAAAGAGCCCACTGGGCTGACCGAGGTGCCGCGATGGGAAACCGGGGAATGGAAGACCTCATTCCGCTTATCAACAAGCTGCAGGACGCGTTCAGCTCCATCGGACAGAGCTGTAACTTGGACCTGCCTCAGATAGCGGTCGTCGGCGGACAGAGCGCTGGGAAGAGCTCGGTGTTGGAGAATTTCGTTGGGAGGTTGTATGCTTTATCTGTTGTTTCGGATGAATGTGACGTTTGAGTGATTTTTAATGTCAGGTTTTTTTTTTCTCACTATAACTTCTTTTGAGACTCACGACGTCAAGCTTTTCCGTGAAGACGCCAACTAAGCACTTAGTTACGCGCAGTGTGACGGTGCCTCCCCGTTTCTAACCTTTTTCTTTTTTTCATTATGAGCCCAGCTATTCACGATGTACTGTCATTACGCCCTTTACGTAAGAAAACAGCTGTTTGCTTTATTACGGGGACAAAAAGGTTTGAAAGGTGTTCAAAAAGTAGTTTCATCCGGGATCTTTACTGATGTGCAGCTCGTATTCTGTCAAACATTTATGAAGGCTGTTTTCCTTCACACTGCTTTCTCAGGGTGGTAAAGACTTTCTATGAGCATTGTGTTTCAAAGGTCAGGTCAATGTTTTACTTTGAAGGGGAAGTTTGCAGCTTTTTATGAGGTCAAAATGAGATGGAGGAGTGGAGAGTCACAACGAAAATACAAGTGAAATCAAAGAAATCAGATGAAAGTCTTTTGGAGGATGATGAATGAGTCTGAAGGAATTTGAATGAGTCCTTGTTGAGCCTTGTTGGTGACTAATGGCTGCTAACAAACCCACATTCTGCCATATGTTAGGCTCTCGGGTGTGTATCACTTCATCTTTGGTTTTCAAGCAACACAGAGTGTGTGAGGAAACAAGGAAAAGGAATGGGTAAAAGACATGACTGAGGCCTAATCTGCTGAAGATAGAAGAGCTGCTCAGCTTTGTGTGACGGTGCCAGTAAAGGGACTACTTTCCTCTCGTAGGTGTCCAATGATTTCACTGGTTGTCCGTGAACGACAGACGATTAAGCTACGTCTCCTTTCTTTCTCTTTCCTGCTGCCTTTTGTCTCTGAGTCCCGAGCAGTGGCTGGAGAAGACAGTAGAGGCATTGATGTGTTGATGCTGGGGTCATCAGTGATGTCACCAGCTGCACTGCCATGTGTATATGACACGCACACACACACACACACACACACACACACACACACACACACAGCGACCCCTAAAACATGGCAGGAGTTTCAGCGGAGAGGGTACACGATGATTTTCAGGGTAGAAAAGATGGAGAAGATCTAAAATGATGATCCCCTTCATCAGTCTGGCATTTTTCTTCAAATTTTCCTTTTGTCTGAATTTGACAGACACTTTTCGAGTACTTGCGCTATCAATGTAAATAATTTGTAGTCATAAAATAATTATATTAAAAGTCAAACATTTCTACTCATGCCATATATCATACCTCAAACCCCCCCCCCCCCCCCCCCCCCCCCGCAGTTGGTTCCATCCAAAATTGGAGATGAGTGCAGCAGGTACGCTCCGACAGACCAAGCAGCAGGTGGCAAAGATCAAATCCTTCAAATGTTAAAATGTGTAAACAGGAAATATTAAATTATAAATACTTCAGCACAATCTAAAGATATTAGCCTTCCTTATATTCAGCCCTCAGTTATGTCTTGTATAACATTGTATCGTTTGATATCTAAAAGGAGATCTCAGAGGTGCATGAATCTTTCGACTTTGAGCGAATGGCTTGATCATTTTCTGAACAGAATGTCATCAGTGATAGGTAGCAAACGACTGATTTTAAATGATAATTCCCTGTCAGGATGCTGAGGAACTGGCCCTCCTGACCAGTCTGTTCAGTCTCTTCCTGTCTCTCTCTGTGCTCCCTCCTCACCAGCAGACCACTGCATAGAAAAGTGCAGACGCCACCACAGTGTCATAAAAAGTCCATATCAGAGTCCTGCACACTCCAAAGGACCTCAGTCGCCTCAGCAGGTGTAGTCAACTTTGGCCCTTCTTGTACAGGACGTTGGTGTTGTGTGACCAGTCCAGTTTATTGTTGAGGTGAACACCCAGGTATTTGTACGTCTCCACCCTCTCGATGTCCGAGCCCTGGATGTTCACCGGTGCAGTCTGGGGTGACTTTCTGCGGAAGTCAATCACCATCTCCTTTGTCTTGCTGGTGTCGAGCTGAAGGTGGTTGAGCTCACTCCAGTCGACAAAGTCCATGATGACCTGCCTCCTGTTCGCTCCCCTTAGACACACACCCCACGATGGCTGTGTCATCGGAGAACTTCTGCAGGTGGCAGCTCCCAGAGTTGTAACTGAAGTCCGAGGTGTACAGGGTGAAGAGAAAAGGGGAGAGAACTGTCCACTACAGGGCCCCTGTACTGCAGACCACCAAGTCAGACTCACAGTCCTGAAGCCTCACGTACTGTGGTCTGTTGGTGAGGTAGTCCATTGTCCATGCAGCCAGGTGACAGTCTACTCCCGCCCTTTCTAGCTTCCCCCTGAGCAGTGCAGGCTGGATGGTGTTGAAGGCACTGGAGAAGTCAAAGAACATGACCCTCACAGTGCTGCCGGTGTTCTCCAGCTGAGTCAGGGATCTGTACAGCAGGTAGATTACAGCCTCATCTACCCCGATGCCTGGATGGTAGGTGAAATGCAGGGAATCCAAACTTGAACTCACCAGGGGCCAGAGGTTATTTAGAATAATCCTCTCCATGGTCTTCATCAGGTGATAGGTGAGGTCCAAAGGTCTGAAGTGGTTAGGCTCCTTAGGGTAAGATGTCTTGGGAACTGGAACCACAAAGGAAGTCTTCCACAGAGTCAGCTTCTTCTCCAGACTCAGGCTCAGTTTGAAGATGTGCAGAAGCCCCACACAGAGCTGATGCCATAGGGACCTGCTGACACCCGACCAGCTGTTCTGGAGAGGCCATCAAGGGAAGAAGCAGGAGAGAGGGGGGTAGGAGGGTGGCAGAGTAGGCTGGTCTGAGCTCTGCTGGAATGGGGTGGGACCAGTCTGTTTAGTCCTGGTCTACATCATACCTGTCCATCAGTCTGTTTAGTCCTGGTCTACATCATACCTGTCCATCAGTCTGTTTAGTCCTGGTCTACATCATACCTGTCCATCAGTCTGTTTAGTCCTGGTCTACATCATACCTGTCTATCAGTCTGTGTAGTCCTGGTCAGTGATTGGTCAGCATTTGTATTATTCATGCTGTGATTTCACAAGCAACAGGAAGAGATGAGGAGAGACAACCGGAATCGTTGTAACTTCCAGTTTGCTCTGTCAGCGTGTTTGTGTTTCTCTCTGTGTGTGTGTGTGTGTGTGTGTGTGTGTGTGTGTGTCCCTCCTTTTTTAAAATAAAAAACAGCTGTTTCCAAAGAGTTAAACTCAGACAGACAGACAGAGAGAGAGAGACACAGACATGCAGACAGACAGACAGACAGACAGACAGACATGCAGACAGACAGACAGAGAGAGAGAGAGAGACACAGACATGCAGACAGACAGACAGACAGACAGACAGAGAGAGACACACAGACAGAGAGAGACACACAGACAGACAGACAGACAGACACACAGTGTGATGCCTGGGGAGATGTGTATTCAGTGACCTGAACATGATTCTAGTTGTATTGAACAGCAGTTTCCGTTGTGACGAGCGTGATGGTTAAAGAAACGTGTTTCTGTCTTTATGAATAATGAACGGGGCTGTAAGCTCATCTCTGCCCACCATCAATAATGCACACCTGTACGTGCACGGCTCAGGTATAGAGCTGGATATTTCTTATTTGTTGAAACCCCATTTGATAAAAACTGGACATTTAATTAAATAAAATAAATTAAAAAAAACAGAATGTGAGGATTTGTAAAACACTTAAATCCAATATTTGATTGAAAAACATCAAAGACGACATCAGAATATTAAAGATGATGAATTCAATAAAAAAACACCTGAACAGGTGTAACAGTTAATCAAGTAAACTGTCAACAGGTTAGTGATATGATTGTATAAAGAAGAGCAACCAGAGAGGCTTAAAGAGGGGGATCGGTTCACAGAGGGGCGGAGTCTGTCTGAAGTAAAGAGGGGGATCGGTTCACAGAGGGGCGGAGTCTGTCTGAAGTAAAGAGGGGGATCGGTTCACAGAGGGGCGGAGTCTGTCTGAAGTAAAGAGGGGGATCGGTTCAAAGAGAGGCGGAGTCTGAAGTAAAGAGGGGGATCGGTTCAAAGAGAGGCGGAGTCTGTCTGAAGTAAAGAGGGGGATCGGTTCACAGAGGGGCGGAGTCTGTCTGAAGTAAAGAGGGGGATCGGTTCACAGAGGGGCGGAGTCTGTCTGAAGTAAAGAGGGGGATCGGTTCACAAAGAGAGGCAGAGTCTGTCTGTTTAATAAATCATCACATCCTGTTTTTGATTTAGATTATAAACAACAGTCTGATGTTTCTCTTCTGTTTGTCTTTAAAGCTTTTATTCAACATGTTGTGATCTGTTGCCTGTTTCCCTTCAAGAGTGCTCATCCCTAACCTGTATGTTTATCTCTCGCTCTATCTCTCGCTTGCTCTCCCTCGCTGTCTCTCTGTCTCCCTCGCTCTTTCTCTCGCTCTCCCTCTCTCTCTGTCTCCCTCGCTATGTCTCTCTCCTTCTCTCTCTCTCTATATTCCTCTCTCTCTCGCCCTCTCTCTCTCTCGCCCTCTCTCTCTCCCTCGCTCTGTCTCTCTCCCTCTCTCTCGCTCTCCTTCTCTCTCTCTCTATCTTCCTCTCCCTCTCTCTCTCTCTCTCTCTCTCTCTCTGTGTCTCAGGGACTTCTTGCCAAGAGGATCCGGCATTGTGACCCGTCGTCCTCTCATCCTGCAGCTGGTAAACAGCAAAGCAGGCGAGTTGTCTTCTTACTAAACTAAGATCAAAGGAAGCGTTGACGCTCTTACATCCAGGCTTTGACTTGAAGAATGGGTTTTGGTGTGTGACCCTAACACAAAGGGCTGTACATTGAATCTTACTTCCAGCATGGTTGCATTATGAACATCTGCAAAAAAGACATTGCAATAGTCTGAATTGATGGGAATAAATACGAAAAAGTATTCTAGCTTCCTCACTCAGTATGCATACATTTGAACCATTGGATGGAGGCCTGAGTATATTGACCAAGCTTTTTACACCATGTTGATGTAGTCAGATCACTTTAGTCACTTTAGTGCCAGAAAAGCTGCTTATTGAATGGATTCTGGAGTCATTGCAAACAGAGGTCTTGTGTAAAACACAAATAACAGCTGGTAGGCATGTAAACTGGGATTTTTGGTTTATTTATCACAGCCTCATACCATTCTTGCTATGATACAGGAAATAATGATTAAAATGATCGTATGGAGAATATCCTTCCATTTCTACTCCTGTCTTATTACGATGACTCATAGTGTTCATGATCTATCATATCACTTTATCCCCCTCCTGATTGTCTCTCATGCAGAGTATGCAGAGTTCCTGCACTGTAAGGGCCGCAAGTTTGTGGACTTTGACGAGGTCCGTCAGGAGATCGAAGCTGAGACTGAACGGATCACAGGATCCAACAAAGGCATCTCCCCCGTCCCCATCAACCTGCGTGTCTACTCCCCTAACGGTATCACACACTTACAAAAACATTGACTCTTAGCTGCACGTTTCCTGCTTCTGTCTGAACCCCCCCCCCCCTCTCTCAGTGCTGAACCTCACGCTGATTGACCTGCCGGGGATGACCAAAGTTGCCGTGGGAGACCAGCCTCATGACATCGAGCACCAGATCAGAGACATGCTGCTGCAGTTCATCACCAAGGAGAGCTGTCTCATCCTCGCCGTCACCCCAGCCAACACCGACCTGGCCAACTCTGATGCCCTCAAAATCGCGAAGGAGGTGGACCCTCAGGGTGAGTTTTATTTTTTATTTAACCTTTATTTAACCAGATAAATAACCCATTGAGATCAGGATCTCTTTCACAAGGGTGACCTGGCCAAGAGGGCAGCAGCACACGTCATAAAAAGCATTACACGATAAAGAGAGAGTTTACAAACAATAAGTTAGGAGAGAACAATTTACAATGTGCAAATTGATTTACAGATAAAGTGCAGAATCTTGATCACAGGTTACAATTCAGAAACACAGGCACTGTCCAATTGTCTCGCATATTTTATCTTTTAAGATCGAGACAAAGGCTTCAAGCGAAATGAACTCTGCCATTTTCAAGTCATTTTGGAGAAAGTTCCATGCGGTGGGAGCAGCAAAACTAAACGCTCTTTTCCCGAGCTCAGTGCGGACACGAGGCACAGACAGTTCAAAGACATCACAGGAACGCAAGGCATAGTGGCTCCTGGTTCTTTGAAGGTATGAACATAAATAAGAAGGCACCAAACCAAGAAGAGATTTATAAATAAGCTTCAGCCAGTGTATATGCCTGCGCACCTTCAAAGATGGCCAATCTGAGTTAGTGTACAGGTCACAGTGATGAGTGAAGCATCTACAACCAGTCAAAAATCTCAACGCACAGTGATACACGGTGTCTAATGACTGTAAACATTTGGCCGAGGCGCCAATGTAGAGTACATCTCCATAATCCAACGAAGGAAGAAAGGTTGATGAAACAAGAAGTTTCCTCGCTCTAAGGGAAAAGCAGGATTTATTTCTGTAATAAAATCCCAACTTCACCTTAAGTTTAGAGGCCAAATTGGCAATATGTGATTTAAAAGACAGATCACACTCAAGAATAAATCCCAAGTACTTGTAGCTTTTGACAAGCTCGATTACATTTCCTTGAGAAGTTAAAATCAATGGGACATTTGTTGTTTCTCCACTTAAATGTGAAAACAGCATGAGCTTTGTTTTATCAGTGTTTATGACCTTAAACGTTCCCTCAAACGAGACTGCACAACATTGAAAGCTAACTGTAGAAACTCAAAAGCTTGTGCAACAGATGCTGAGCAACAATAGATGATAGTGTCATCAGCATAAAAGTGATACAAGGCATTTGACAAATTTTCACACATGTTATTGATATAAATAGAAAATAAAATAGGTCCTAGTATCGAACCTTGGGGCACCCCTTTTGAAATTTCTAAAAAGGAAGAGATGGATCCTGCCATTTGCACGCATTGCGTTCCGTTTGACAGATAGTTGCCAAACCAGGAGGCTGCTTGCTTTGATAGACCAACTTGATGGAGGATTTTGATCAATAGTCCATGATCAACTGTATCAAAGGCCTTTGATAAATTGATAAAGAGAGCTACACAAAATTGCTTACAATCAATTGTTTCAATAATGTCAGTTAAAACCTTAAGAGCAGCTGTAACAGTGCTATGTTTTTTTCTAAAACCTGACTGATACTTAGATAATACATTATTGTCATCCAAGAAATCCTTCAGTTGTTCACTAATGATTTTTTCAAATACTTTTGCCAAAATGCAAAGTTTAGAAATTGGTCTGTAATTGTTTACTTGTGAGGGTTCACCCCCTTTTAACAGGGGAAGAACAAATGCTGATTTCCAGACCTTTGGGATTTCATTGCTGATCAGTCTCAAGGTTAAAATATATGAAAGAGGCTCAGCAATAAAATCAGCAGCCAACTTAAGGAAGAATGGCTCAAGTTTATCAGGACCTGCTGATTTCCTGGAGTCCAGTTTCTGTAATGCTCTCTGCACCTCACTGGCATCAATTGAAAAGGATGAACAGTAAGTTGACTATCAACCTCAGATGTCAGTGACGCATTATCCTGATTTTTGTTGGATTTTACCAAATTAGGGTGCAAGGAGTAAAATAAAAAGCCAGCTGAAATAAAATGTTCATTAAAACAATTTAGCATGGTTGACGAGGGATAGCAGCCAGCGTGCAGCAGAACGGTGTCGGAGACCGGTGTAGGAGGATCCAGCAGCTAGCAGCTAATCAGCTAACCAACCGCTAGCTCTGTAAACAGTGGACAGCAAACTTGCGTAGCCTGGAGTCGTCAACAGCAGGAGGATCGCAGCAGAGACCAGCTTGGAAACCCGGTCATCCAGCGAGGCAGCCGAGAGACCGCCAGTCGGCGGCCAACCAACTGCCCGCAGCCCGGTAGCCAGGGACAGAAGACCTATGTAGTCTGGAGGGCAGATCGGCTAGCAGTTAGCAGCTTACCAGCCAACCAACAACCAGCAATCCCGCGGACAGCCAACCCACGAAGCCGGGAGAACCAGGTGTCTAGGCGCCCGGTCAGCAGACCCCAGCCTACAGCCAACTGACGGCTGACAACTCACCGCAGGGGATCCAAGGTGGAATATGGCCGGCAACCATGTTATCCACTCTCCAACAGGCGCACTATATAGGCAAGGAATCCAGCTGAGTAGCAGAAATGGTACACAGTCCGCACGGCTCAGCCAGTACGTTTGTGAACTGGTTGAGGTGAGAGGCCCGCAGTCGCAAAAAACCTGCAGATCAGAATGGTATTTTGTCGATTTGATTAGTTGCTGTTCATAGAGGTGACAGGAGGTATGTGTTCCATACACAAGCTAAAAATTGAGCAGTGAAAGTCGGTAAAATACACATACAAAGACACCGTAATCAGAAGGCAAACAAATGCATAGACGTGTGCGCGGCCATCTTGGATTGGTGCCGCGGTGCATTCAGGTGCACTCGAGTGCACCCTGTGACACCTTTTAAACAACATGTTTGTGTGCAGGATCAGTTAACCCGTTTCTTCTACTGATATGAATCTGCCGCAGGTCAAAGACGGCTCATCTCAGTAACCACTGTTTCCCACACATACATGATACTTGGGCGGGCCGCCCAGGTACATTTATGAGGATCGAATAAATTACGATTGTCTGCACCCCTCCCCCCCGCGTTCTCCACCGCCAAGGTATCTCGTCATTCTGTGGGAAACACTGGTACTGTTATATTAAAAAACGAGAAGATTAAGAATTCAGTTTAATCATGGCATCCATTAGTCTTCAATCATTTAATCCAGTAAATCAAATTAAATGACTGGAGTCTGATGAAGCTTTAAGTTTCATTTCATTGAAAGCCCCACTGTAATGAGCATAGAGCCTCACAGAGATGCTAGCTTAGCTTTACTGTAGAGCAGTGGTTCTCAGATGGTCTAGCTTCAGGACCCACTACCAACTTTTAAAAGAAGAATTGCGACCCAAATGTATGCTTTTTTTCAACCAATCAGATTAATTTCATGAAGAATTGTGCATTTTAGATCAAAACTTGTGACAGAACAAAGAAATTGAATAAAACAAACATCCTGGAAAAACAGTTCATAGACTTTTTGACACATTTTTTTTTTCCTGGCACACAATCACGACCCACTGAAAACAGCTCCGCAACCCACTGTTGGGTCCGACCCTATCAGTTGAGAACCACTGTTGTACCTCACAGACATTCCAAGATTTAATTTCTCATCTTATTGAATGTTTCTTTATATTTGAAGTCTTCCTCTTTGATTTCTTTATTTTGTTGTTCTTTAATGATTATCGTGATTCTTCACCTTTGATCTCTTAAATGTCGTGTTTGATTGTCTCCTAGGATTTCAATAAATAACATGATGAAGACGTTTTTCAGATTTGCCAACACCAGATCCACGAGGGGATAATCAAATGTCACCTGGCTTGGTTGGGAAATGTATTTATCTCTAATAAATCACAGGTGAACAATAAATGATGATCATGTGGTCTTTGTGTTCAGGGCTGAGGACCATTGGTGTGATCACAAAGCTGGACCTGATGGACGAGGGGACAGACGCTCGAGACATCCTGGAGAACAAACTGCTGCCCCTCCGCAGAGGTGAGACAGACATTATGATTTTGACACGTTGGATTGGATATGAACTTAGCTTAGCTCTTAGCTTTCTCTTACATGGCCAAATGAATAGTGGAGCTGTAGTTCCTCTCTGTTAGACCTAGCTCCACATTTCAGAATGTAGAAAATGAAGTTGTTAATTATTCTTTTTGTCAGTATGCTGTAGGCTCATGCTCTGTGAGCCACGTTGGGGTCCAAAACGTTCTCCTCCTCTGTTTTCTCTTCAGGCTACATCGGGGTGGTGAACCGTAGCCAAAAGGACATTGATGGGAAGAAAGACATCCGCGCTGCTTTGGCTGCTGAGAGGAAGTTCTTCTTGTCCCATCCTGGATACAGACACATCGCAGAACGCATGGGAACACCACATCTGCAGAAAACCCTCAATCAGGTGAGACACACGCCTTAGTGTACACACATAATGCTTCGTAAGAGCAAGTTGGAATGTTTTCTTTTGTCTCCAGCAACTTACCAACCACATCCGAGACACGTTGCCAGGGTTACGCAGTAAGCTGCAGAGCCAGCTGTTATCGCTGGAGAAGGAGGTGGAGGAGTACAAAAACTTCCGTCCTGATGACCCTGCACGCAAAACCAAGGCCTTACTCCAGTAAGCACACCTACAGACACACACTAATAAATACTCATTCAAATGAGTACAGGTGCAGCTCTTAATAGAATACTCACTGCCTGACAGCCCGGGAATTGGTGCAATAATAAGAAGTATTTAGGACTGAAGAGACTTTGAGTATTTTAAAAGAAACTCGTCGTTTTCACTGTTTGTTTAAACTTGTGAGCTATGGGATACTCCTGAATCTCCCCGAGGGGACGAGAAAATAATCCATCCATCCATCATATATTCTAGGTTCCTTGGACATGAAGAGAAATATTTGAAACCTTTTTCTTTGAATCTCGATGATTACGGCTCACAGCTCATGAAAATCAAACATCCAGGATCAGAACCATTGAGAAAAAGGATTTATGAAACAGAAATGTTGGTTAATGTTTGCACATGTATGTTGGGGCTCCTTTGGAATTTTGAATTACTGCATCAATGTCAACTCTGTAGGATGGTGCAGCAGTTCGGCGTGGACTTTGAGAAGTGCATCGAAGGCTCTGGAGATCAGGTCGACACGTCCAACTTGTCTGGTGGAGCAAAGATCAACCGCATCTTTCATGAGCGCTTTCCTTTTGAGCTGGTGAAGGTGAACAGAGTTCTGATGATTATCACACTGATGCCTCTGAGACTACAAAAGCAAACCAGACTGATAGAGACGAGACGGGTTGGATTCAGGGGAGAAGATTGACTAATTAACTCTTAACCTAAACACTGGATGTTTTCAAAGGATATGACACATGTCTGTGCAGGGGCAGGGGCTGTGGCTTAGTTGATAGAGTCTCAAGCGGAAGGTCAAGGGTTCGATCCCCAGCTCCTGCAGCAACATGTCCCATGTGTCCTTGGGCAAGACACTTAACCCCGTATTGCTCGTCTGCTTCGTCGGCGAGGTATGAATGTGTATGAATGGAATGAGTTACTTCTGATGGTCTCACCACTCAGCAGCCTCTACCATCAGTGTGTGAAAGTGTAGGTGTGACCTGCAGTGTAAAAGTGCTTTGAGTAGTCAGAAGACTAGAAAAGCACTATATACGCTGAAGTCCATTTACCCTTCATTAAAGAGAGAAAACAGGTGAAAGAACCCGTTTGTGGACAGTGAGAGAGCAGTGATTAGAGCTTGTTTGGATAACCCAATTATCCACATGGGCCACCTATGACCTGCTTCAATTCACATATTGTCATTTATTATGCTAAGCTTGTTTTTCTGTCAGCAGAACAACGACTTCATGTCAATTGTCAATCTGAGCCAATGCTGTAGTGCAAAAAACTGCAGTTCCTCCACTGTCCACTTGAGGTTCAGAGCCCCAGTAGTAGTAGTTTTGTTCTTTATTGGTACACACTGCGCAGGTTGGGGTTATAACTCACTTGTTTAGATTATAGTCAGAATTAGTCAGAGAGATGGAGGTTTACTTTGGTAGGTCATACAGAGGCATCAGTTAGCTCTATAAGAAGTTAACAATTGGTTTGTATTTACAGCACTTATGTTGAATCTTTATACATTTGATGTAATACTTTAGTTCTAGTGTTAAGTAGTTCTTTTTATTCTGTGAATTAGATGGAGTTTGATGAGAAGGAGCTGAGGAAAGAGATCAGCTACGCCATCAAGAACATCCACGGAGTCAGGCAAGTTGAGGCTGCCAGCCAACAGCACATCAGCTGTGCCATATGTTTGCTTCATTGTCTGAGTGTGTGCTTTACCTGTATGTCGGCTTGTTTTAGTTTGTGCCCCTTCAGCGTGTTTTCTTTGATCTGGGACCAGTTTTCATTTAGTCTCCATGCTGCTTGTTCCCCTTGACCGTGTCTTGCAGTTGTTCTTGCTCCTCATGTACACTCCCTCAGTCTGCCCATGTCTGTTTTCATCTGAGCCCCCTCTCCTGCTCCATATGTGTCTTGTGTGTATGTCCTTCAGGACAGGACTGTTCACCCCTGACCTGGCGTTTGAGGCCATAGTGAAAAAGCAGATCATTAAGCTGAAAGAGCCGTGTCTGAAATGCATCGACCTGGTCATCCAGGAGCTCATCAACACAGTCAGACAGTGCACTAATAAGGTATCACTGCATGGTCTCCTGTCTGGCTGCCACGTCTATACATACACACCACAGAGACCAGCTGACCCATGAGCTGCCAGAAGCCAAATTGGTACAGAGGTTATTAATCTGAAATTTTAGTGGATGAATTCGAAGCCTGACTTTAGCTCCTGTAGTCAAAAAATGGATGAACATAAGTAGATATATTCAAACATCCTGGCTGAGCTGCGGAGCAATGAGTGGTGTCTCTGAGATGCTGTGTGGTGGGAAACGGGATGTTACTGTTTCTCTGCAGGTTCACTACACAACAAGCTGTAGGTTCACTACACAACAAGCTGCAACTACACAACAAGCTGCAGGTTCACTACACAACAAGGTTCACTACACAACAAGGTTCACTACACAACAAGCTACAGGTTCACTACACAACAAAGTCCACTACACAACAATCTGTAGGTTCACTACACAACAAGGTCCACTACACAACAATCTGTAGGTTCACTACACAACAAGGTCCACTACACAACAATCTGTAGGTTCACTACACAACAAGGTCCACTACACAACAAGCTGCAGGTTCACTACACAACAATCTGTAGGTTCACTACACAACAAGGTCCACTACGCAACAAGCTGTAGGTTCACTACACAACAAGCTGTAGGTTCACTACACAACAAAGTCCACTACACAACAAGCTGCAGGTTCACTACACAACAAGGTTCACTACACAACAAGGTCCACTACACAACAAGGTCCACTACACAACAAGCTGCAGGTTCACTACACAACAAGCTGCAGGTTCACTACACAACAAGCTGCAGGCTTCAAATAACTTATTAAAATAGTTTTTGCTTTTTTTTTGGTTGTTTCCTGTCAAAGCGTCTTTGAGTATTTAGAAAAGCACTATATAAATGTAATTTTTTTATTATTGTTATTCTTGTAAAATGAACACCTGGACATGAATCAAAAGACAAAATCCAGATTGAGAAATGTTGATCTGTATTTTAATTTTATAGTTTGACATGGAGGAGGCGGAGCTTATGAACTATACTGTAACCAGTTAGTAGGGGGATCTCCAAATGTTTTGGCTTCTTTTTGAGACGTTCATGTTTTTATAAAGTCCATGGTCTGGGCTAAAGTGATGGACAGACTTAAACTGCCCTCCATACAACTAAGAAGTCAGCATGCCGCTAAAAGCTGCAGGCGACCCTCAACCTGCACTTCAAACACCTCACCTGCAACGATGAGGAAGTGTGAAAACCTGCAGCTTGTTTCTGAACATCAAGTAGAATGAACTTAACGCCTGTTTTTATTTTATTTCTCCTCCTATCTACTCTTCATCCTCATTTGTTTCCTATTTCACTCTTTTTTATCTCTAAACTCTTAAAATATATTTTTTCTGCCACTGCCTTTTCCTCATCCTGGACGTGCTGCACCTCCTTCTCCTCTCCCTCTCACTCTCTCTCACTCTCTCCCCCTCCTCCATCATCTCCTCCTCCTCTTCTTCCACCTCCTCCTCCTCCTGCCATTAAACCTCCCACTCCCATGATGCCTCACCACAGGACAGGCCTGTTCACCCCTGACCTGGCGTTTGAAGCCATAGTGAAAAAGCAGATCATAAAGCTGAAAGACCCGTGTCTGAAATGTGTCGACCTGGTCGTCACCGAGCTTGTCGCCCTGATCAGGAAGTGCACTGAAAAGGTAATGAGGAGCAGTGGAGATTTACAAAAGATGAATACAGAGAGATGGAAAGAGAATCCAGATAAGAAGCTAAAGGATCATTTGAGTGTTGCTGAACGTTTCCCCTCACTGCTGCTTCAGGCTTCACTCAGCACACATGCTGCCCACCTTCCCCACTGACCCCCTCTTTAATGACCAATCTAAAAGAGCCTGGACCCCCACAAACCCCTCACCCTACCGCAAAATCAGATCCCCACTCACAGTCAGAGATTTACCTGCTTAGACATGTTGCTGTTTTGACCCCGACACCTATAATGCCACCTAAACACCCTAATCTTCATCTTCTTCTGTCTTTCTCCTTTTCTTCCTAACTACTCTCTGATTGGTTGAGACTGCATCAGCTTGAGATGTTGTTATATTTAATCTACAGCTGATATCTCAAACGGATGTGGGTCTGATTACTGCATGCCTCCTCTTTCTGTAAAGCCTGGCTCACACTGCAGGATAATCAGGCTGATTTGAGCTCCGATTCTTCCTTCCCGACAATCGCAGGGTCGCTCCCGACTCAAGGCCGCTCGGACCCGATTATCTGCTCAGATTATCTTTTAGTGTGAGTGGTACAAAGATCCAATCTTTTAAAGATTTATTTTTTAGCTTTTTGTCCCTTTAATGGAGCAATAGGACAGTGGATAGAGTCAGAAATCAGGGAGAGAGAGAGAGAGGAATGACATGCGGGAAATGAGCCTCAGGTTGGATTTGAACCTGGGCCGCCCGCCTGGAGGACTACAGCCTCCATACATGGCGCGTGCGCACTAACCACTGCGCCACCAGCTCCCCACATACATCCAATCCTAACGTCCCCGATCTGCCCGGCGATTGTTGGGGATGCCCCCATTTATTTGAAACATGTTTGATATTTAGAATTTAAAATCTTGACGATTACGTCATGAAAGAGTCCGGCAGAAGTTGTGTGTGACTACAATATAATCACGAGAGACAAGGGAGGACTGTAGTCATGGCGACCAGTGGCAGGAAGCAACCCGGCGTAAATTTTTTTTGAGTTTTCTGTACAGATCATCAGAGCAGCGCTTTTCTGAAACTCGTATCCATATATCTACGATTGTGTCTACTTTCCTATAACCTACATCAACTTCCTCTTTCACCAACCGCCGTCCGTTGGAGTTTTCAAATGAAACTTTATTAACAACTGTCAACGCTCTGTCCCGATTTCACTCATTCAGTGTGAGCTCTCAGGTCAAGCCCGACAATCGGGTCGTACAGTGTGAGCACATAAGCCTCAAGGTCTGGTCGTTTGTCGTTAACGAAGAGAAGAGAAATCGCAGTGTGAGCTAGGCTTTAGTGTTCATGTTGAGTTCATGTTGAGTTCATCATGAGTGATGGTGTTCAGTGTTGTGATAACGGTGCCTGCAGCAGCGTGTGTGTTCTCTGTTTGTACGACTACAGCTGGGATCGTACCCTCTACTGAAAGAAGAGACCGAGAGGATCGTCACCACCTATGTCAGAGAGAGAGAGGGCAAGACAAAAGACCAGGTGCGTGCTTGAGTGTGTGTTGTGATAAAACATGCTTGTTTTTTTTTCTTTTTGTACTAAACGAGTGACATGTCCTCTTTAAGGTGCTGCTGTTGATCGACATCGAGCTCTCATATATCAACACCAACCACGAGGACTTCATTGGATTTGCTAAGTACGATCAAACTTTATCAAAACGTTTCATGAAGACAGAAATTCAGGTTCAGATACCTGTAGGCATGGGCTTCAGAAGCAGAAAGAAATTCAATGGTACAATTTAATGGCGGTCTGGGGTCTCCCGGGGGTCCTCTTGTGGATCCTCCCGAGGTCCTACTGGGGGTTCTCTTGGGGGTCCTCCCTGGTCCTCTGGGGGTCATCTTGGGGTTCTTCACCAAAGAACGGATATGACAGAGTAGAAGTCATTTCATACTCTGTGCACTTTGACGTGTTTTAATGCTAATGCTAATCTGACTGTAGCTTGAGACACATTTAGGAGATGATGATGGAGTGATTATAATAATTATTATAATCTTTAAAAATGTCGTAGAATATTTTCCCATTGATAATAATAGCAGTGATGAGCTCTGTCATTATGTCGAGGAAAATGCATGAATATTTAATTTTCATCTCTGATTCTCTCACATGAAATTATTCACATTAACAAAAAATCAGGATCAAACAGCCCGTTACCCTGAACCCGCCCTCCCCGTAATAGAAACACTTCAAGAGGTCAAGTACAACAGTTATACCAACACAGACCACCAACAGCAGACCCCCCAACAAAAAAAACCCCAACACATACCCCCAACATCAGACCCCCCAACCAGACTAAGGGAACTTCCGGTTGAGCGGCCATGAGGGTAACAGCCTAACTTCAGAGCTCCCCGACCCTACGTCTAAAACGCCTTCTTTTTGCACTTTAAATAGATTGAAAATCTTGAAATATGAATAAGTCGTTGATGATATGAAAGGGGGAAGACGAAAACCCGCCATGCATGCTAAAGAACAGTTCTCTCTAGCAAACAAAAATTCTGCAGACGAGGAAGGTGACGGCAAACTCCACGAGCAGGAGGGGCTAACACTGCAACAAGCTAACGAAATGGCTAACCTGCAGACCATACTCCAGGAACTGAGGGACTTTCGTTTGTGAAAACGGGGTCACTCTCCGAGATATTAAAGAAGACATTAAAACAACTAAGAAGAGAATTGACGAAGCCAAACTCTGAATCTCAGAAACAGATGACAAAATACAAGTAGTTGAAGAAGCCGTTTTGGAGATTCTAAAAGTACAAGAGAATCTGGAGGCCAGACTCTCGGACCAAGAGGGTCGTGCCAGACGGGTCAACATTAGACTGCACGGCATAACAGAAGGATCGGAGGATAACTCGGCAGCGATGATCACATTCGTAGAGGGTTTGCTAAGAGAGAAGCTGGAAATTCCTGCCACTACAGATCTTAGGGTCGAAAGAGCACACCGATCCCTGGGACCAAAACCGCCACCAGAGTCCCCCCCCCCCCCCCCCCCCAAGATCAATAGTGGTCAAGTTTGCAAGTTTCAAAACTAAAGAGGAAATTTTAAAGCTGGCCTGGCAGAAAAAAGGGTTTATGCATCAGGAGAGAAGGGTGATACTCGACCACGACTATGGAGGCAAAGACGGGCCTTAGAGAGAGGAAACTTCGATTTCAAATCCCGTTCCCAGCTAGGATGAGAGTATTCTATGAAGAGGAGACGCATTTGTGTACAACGCCGCAGCTGAGGCCACCAAGGATATGGCGAGACGTGGACTCCCGGTGGCTGTGTTCAAAGCACCCGCGAGTTGGTCCGACAGGATACGTTATTTTAAACGCCTGCACAAAATAATTTTGCTCATAAAAACACATCTTGTTGGAGGTCTTGTGGGGAGAAAAGGGCAAACCATTGAGATTGTAGTCTGGCAATGCCCTTTGCTCCAGAATTACTGGAATCAAATTAAAAACGTTATGGAAAAGGTGCTCAAATGCCGATCCGTTCAATTTTGTAACGCTCTAACTAGGTCTAAGGCCAGACAGCATTGAGGGCTTTTCTAACAAATACATGTTTAATATTCTACAAGCAAGAAAGCTCTCACCAGAAAATGGATGTCAACAGACGCCCCCACGGTTGAGAACTGGATCGATGTAATCCACAACATGTTCGTGATGGAGAAACTCACATTTATTTTACGTGTTACATGTTTCAATTTTGCTCTGAATAAAAATGTAAATTAAAAAAAAACCCAGACTAAGACCGGACTCAAAGACTGGACTAGGACCGGACTCATCTTTAAAGACTGGACTCATCTTTTTAAAGATAATAACATAATAATATGATTGACAGTAATATCTCGTGTTAAATACAGTTGAAAGGGGCTATATGTAACTTTCAAAAATACTGTGTTTGTAGCGATACCGCATGGCCGTTAGGTGAACTGCACCAGTAATCTGTTGCTCGCTCTCCCTCGCGTACTCGTACGAACACAAATGAGCATCATCGGCTGCGAAACACTGAATATTTACCGTCATAATGTTTACAGAGGAGGTAAGTGGTCATACACATGTGAAAGTCTGTGAAGGAGTCTGTGTGTCTGTATTCATTCTCCATCCTACAAACGACAGTCTCGGCAGGAACTGGCTGAGAGCAGGAGTGTGTGATGAGCTCTTAGGGCAGATGGAAGTGTGTGGAAGGTGGCCTCTGGTTGCGGGAGTGTGTGATGAGTTTGTTATGTTGATCTCTGTAAGCGGAGCGAAGTGAGGAGGACGTTGAGAACGTGCATAAAATGTCACTTCCTGGAGCTTTCATGGAAAATACGACCCAGGGAAAAATGTTTTACAGGCAACACAGATAGACAGTGAACATCTACTTTTTCACATCAGTTAACTGTTTGCTTATTAATGGGCGATAGAAACGATTTATACGTGTAAAAAGTTACATATAGAACCTTTGAAGTGAATCTTTTAGACTTCATGTAACAGAATCTCTCTCCTGCAGCGCCCAGCAGAGGACGGCTGCCAACGCCACCAAGAAGAGAGTGATGCCCAACCAGGTAACACACCTGTGTATACTGATACCCTCTGTCTGTTATGTAAAGCTCCGCCCCCCAGGTAACACACCTGTGTATACTGCTACCCTCTGTCTGTTATGTAAAGCTCCGCCCCCCAGGTAACACACCTGTGTATACTACTACCCTCTGTCTGTTATGTAAAGCTCCGCCCCCCAGGTAACACACCTGTGTATACTACTACCCTCTGTCTGTTATGTAAAGCTCCGCCCCCCAGGTAACACACCTGTGTATACTACTACCCTCTGTCTGTTATGTAAAGCTCCGCCCCCCAGGTAACACACCTGTGTATACTGCTATTCCCTGTCATGTAAAGCTCCGCCCCCCAGGTAACACACCTGTGTATACTGCTACGCCCTGTCTGTTATGTAAAGCTCCGCCCCCCAGGTAACACACCTGTGTATACTACTACCCTCTGTCTGTTATATAAAGCTCCTCCAGCATCACAGGCAGCTTCACTCTTCTGTGTGTTTTTTCTTCTTCTGTGGTTGTCTCAGCTCATCTCTTCCTCTCTTTGCTGCTTCATGTTTACACACATCCTGTCTGTGCCCTCCCTCTCTTTATCCTCTTTATCCTCTTCTGTTCCTCCTTTTATGGCCCTCCTTTTACACCCCCTGCACGTCCACTTGTCACTTCCTGTTTGGGTGGGTGGGGGAGCCAACGGTTATTCAGGACATTCTGAGAAACAAGATTTGAGCCATTTGTCCAAGAAAAGGGAAGTGAAAGAGTTAACTCTATTTTGTTTCATAAGAACTGGAAACATTTAATATTAAGGTCTGGTTTGTTCTGTTCCACTCACACTTTTACAGATATCAGATCATTCTGACCCTTAGAGTTATGAAAGCCACATCTGATGTTGTTCTGAGGAAACTTTGACAGGAAATGAACATTTGGAGCCTTGTGTAAGACATCGCCTGCATTCCCTGATTCCATTCATGTTCATGAATTAATTCACGTTTCATTTGAAGGAAATTTTGCTTAATTCAAACTTTGAATCAATTTCTTCTCGGACTAACACTATCAGATCAAACAATCTGGTAATAAGTTTATGAGGGGCCATCCACGCCATAATTCATTGTGAGGGGCCATTCACGCCATAATTCATTGTGAGGGGCCATTCACGCCATAATTCATTGAGTATAGGTAACTAACCCTGTGAGATCACAGAGGTGACCTGGCCAGGACAGCAGCAGCACACGTCGTCATGAACATGAGATGATCAAGCATCCAAAGATTGGACACACAACAGTTTACTATGTTATTATTACTGTTAGCTTTATTGAGGGCACACCAACTGATAGAAGGGTTTTTATTTATTAGGGCCTGAAGCACTGACTAGTGCATAGGACCCTATTGGAACCCAAATGGTTATTATTTTTTTTCTTCCTCCACTTCAAACGCGATTTTGAGGGCCTGAACGTGCCTGAAAACTCAGCAAAATTTGCACAGTCATCGGGTCCGGCGAAATTTTTTATATTTTGCCGTTTTCATGAACAAAGTTTGAAAATTAGCTTGACGGCGCCCCCTATTGATTTTTTTACATGTTAGAGCAGGCCGAGAGGTGGAAGTCATTGTCTAATTTCAACAGGAAGTCCGCTATGATTTTTTTGAATGTCTAAAAAGTCTGTATTTTCACCATTTACAGGGTACCTGTTTGAAAGCATCTGCCCGAGAGCGTTTATCTTATCAATTCAAGTTTGGTGTCAAATGAAAGTAGACAAGTTGAAGAATAAAAGTTGTGCTCAAATCACGAAGTTTCGAAAAAAGGCGTGGCCGTGGCGTGATGTCAGTTTGATGTCGTTTTTGGCATCGCGCCAAAAACAGTAAATGCTTATAACTCTACTATGCAGTGTTCAATCATCACCAAAACATGCATACAAGGAGCCCGCCCTGAACACATCCATGACTGCATTTTTTTAATTAGTCACAGCGCCACCTGTTGACAACAGGAGGTCACTCCGTCTGAGCACTGTTTCCTTTGCACTAGCCATTGCTACACAGTTGCTTGTATCTCCCTCAAAATCGCTGTTGACCATCCAAAGACCTTGACCATACGACCTTTACAAGCACAAAGGCCTGCGTGAAAAGCTGTTTCCTTACGGACGCGTTGTTCGCCATCAAACAGGAAGTAGTTTTTTCACGGGCTTAACATAGTCGCACAGACCCGAAACTTCATACATATAATCCTGGTACTAAAGTCAAACGGCTTAATTGCTCAGTGGCGCCCCCTTCAAATTTTCAAAATGGCCTCCCCATAGAGGGTTTTTTCGCGTACATTCATGAGAATTGTTACGCATATTAAGCTTGTCAGGATGGACAAAAAAATCCTCCTGCAGCGTTTCAAAAAACCCAACAGGAAGTCCACAAATTATTATTATATTATATTATTGAATTTCACAATAACAGCCCAAAATCGCGATCTCAGCCTTCCTATTTGAACGAACTAGTCCGAGGGATCTAATGTGTTTGACGCAAACTCAGTGTCAGCGTGTTCCAGGTGAGTACAACATATCTGGTTTTGCTCTGCATGTTATTTCGTCAAAGGGCGTAGCCGTGGCGTACTTTTTTGTGTGTTTTGGCAACTTGCCAAAAAAGCAAATGCTTGTATCTCAGCTATGCAGCGTTCAATAATATTACAATTTCTCATGCATGATTCGGGGCCCGCCTTGAACATGTTTGAATTTTTTAAATAAGTCACAGCGCCAGGAAGTTACTGCTACTCATTTAGCATTAGCCAATGCTACACGCAGCTCAATTCCCCCTCAAAATTGGTGTGGACCATGCTAACACCTTGGCCATACAACACTTTCAAGCTCAAACACCTACGCCCAACGCTGTCGCCATACGGATGCATCATTCGCCGTCAACCAGGAAGTGGCTGTAACTCACTGATCTGCCTCAAATTACATAAATTTCATAAATTTGTATGATCAGGGTTGGCCTCCAAACACATAGACATAACAATAGTCAACTTTAACCATAGCGCCTCCTACTGCAAGGAATAAGTACTACACAATACTCAATTTGCTCCATATTTCATATTTATCATGACAGTGCCAGCCTGAACTGCTCTACGTCAAAAATTTCTGTGATCTTCATTACGCTGCCTATTTCAGCATACCATATTACGACTTTTACACAAATCGGACTGCACGGTCTGCTGCTTAGCCACGTTCCGCTGCTGCTGCACTCCCGCGGTCGCGACACACCCCGACATGCACAGGGGTGCGAGGGCCCTTCATCGCCGCTTACGGTTTTGATTACTACTATTTTCCACATTTTAGAATTATAGTAGATATTAAAACAACAAAAATAGAAATGCAAACAGACAGGCATCATATTCACATGTCAAACATTCAAGCATAAGCCTTTAGATCAAAATGTCTTTAAGATAATAACATGCAGGTCAATCAGGTCTGTCCAAACTTTTGACTGGTAGTCTACACAGACACACAAACACACACATTTATTACCTTGTTATATGTCAAATTAGATGTCAGGTGCAGTAAAACTAGTCCAGTTCTAAGACTTGTTGTTTTTCAAGGGTCTAGTTTTAAGGTCTGGCTTTTGGCTTGAAATATTTGAAGACAGGTCAGACCTGGGTAAGATGGCAGTTTATCAATTATTGCCCTTTAAAGAAACAGAATCCTGAGCTCATTGATTCAAACTAATTGGTTCATTTTTGGTTCAGTGAATGATACGAGCACCATTTGAGTCTTTAGTGTTTTTCATAGCTGTCAGCCAGAACCTGTATCTGGCTTTATATCCTAACCCCTGTTAACATGTAAACAGGCTGGACAGTTTGAACCAAAGACCCTCACATCAGGAGAAATCCTTAGTCTCAGTCTGATGTCATGGAATAGACCGCAGAGCAGTTTGTTTACTATATTTACTACTTAATGACTCGATCACTTGGATGCCCAGTATCTAACTTTAAGCACACACAGGAAGTGTCTAATTCCTACTAACTGGTTTACGTGGAAGAGCAATCAGTAGTTTTAATCCATGATAAGAAATGGAACGTTAGCCCTCAGTAAAAAGCTCGTATAAAGAGTCACCCTGCAGACAAATCATCTGCATACTGTCTAACAGTTAACTCTTTAACATCCTAATATGCAAACCCTCCCCATCTCCTCCAGGATTGTCCCCCCTCCCCATTCCCCCGCTGGTCTGCACTCTCACTGCTCCAGGACAAACCAGGCCTGAGCATGGTTACCTCTTGTACATAACGTCGTAATACAATACATGCATGACTTTATGTTATTATGAAGCGTGCTCATTTTACAAGAACGGAGGACTCGAGTAAAAAATAGAAAAAATAAAATGGACATGTGGTCGAGTCAGTGTCCCCACATCGGAGAACAACACAGAGAACGTGTCAGCTACTTTACTGATTTTGTGTCTTATTCTGAGTCATGTTAGTCAGATACAGACAGAACACTCCTGAATGAAGGCTGTCCAGCGTGCCAGGGCAGAGGAAGCGTATCGTGCTTGAGCATGGATCGGAGCACTCTCACTAGTCAAACGAACCAGAGTTTAGAGGGGAAGCGTGCTTAGGCACGGTGCAGATCGCCTCGTGTGAGTGCGCCCTAAGGTTTTTTTTAGGTGAATCTTTGTCCTGCTCAAACCTTTCCGCTGCTGTATTTAATTTATTGTTTCACGGCCGAGTCTGTGGTCATGATATGTTATCATCCCTGTATGTCTGTTCCCTTTGTCTCCTTGACCTTCAGTCTGGCAAAGAGAGCGATGCAGAGAAGGTGACTTTGTACTTTCATGATTTCTTAAGACGTTTGTGGTGAATTTGAACTCAACAGTATTCCTGTGACATGACCTCTCTGTGCTCCCAGAATACTGTAAAAACCTGCATGGTTGTTGTGCTCTTTTGTGTTTGATCTGATGTTTTCAGTTTAATGTTGCCTTCCTGTATATTAATAAGGACTGTCAGCATTAATTGACGCTAATGCATTAATCTTTTAAAATCTTAGTCATCCTCAGTGTCTCCCTGTAGTCTCAGTGATGTAAAAGAAGGACACTGCTGCATCTTTGAATGTCTCATTTCACTTAAACAAACTCTCAGGCAGCTCAGCTGACCAGTCCAAAGTCATATCCACCTTATGACATCACACATTGACCTTTCTTACCGTTCCTTTGAGCTGTTTGACCTCACTTTGGGATCCCTAACCACTTCCTGTTTCTGTGTTTAACTTCATGTCCTGACCTTCACTCTACAGGAAGGGCCTTACTGTATTTCAAAATTAAAGCACACAGGAAGTGAAGTACTCTCAGCTTAAGACAGGACAAACATTCAAAACAAAACATTTTTAAATGTGAAATAATGGAATTTAGACATGTGGTTAAAAATGTGATGAATGGTGATTAAAAGTAAACGATTTGTTTGACAGCCCTGTTATTCAAAGCTACATGTTACCCATGTTGTGGAGTACTAAACTGTCAGCCTCTCATATGCAGGTGATCCGCAGAGGCTGGCTTACTATCAACATCAGCATCATGAAGGGAGGGTCTAAGGACTACTGGTTTGTCCTGACGGCGGAGTCTCTCTCCTGGTACAAAGATGAGGAGGTAGGAACGTTTGAAGGACAGGAAGTGTGTTGTTTACTCTCCTTGAGTCAAAGGAAAGGAAAAGGAACAGGGCTAACGTCATCACAGTCCAGCCTGTAGCCTCTCCTCATTCTTTCCTTTAGAAGATAAATGCTGCTTTATTTGTTCCCATCTTGATCACCTCTCTTCTTTAATCAGGAGAAGGAGAAGAAGTACATGCTGCCTCTGGATAACCTGAAGCTGAGAGACGTGGAGAAGGGCTTCATGTCCAGCAAACACGTCTTTGCCATCTTTAACACCGAACAGAGGTGATTTTATTTTAATTCTTTCAAAGATTTTTTTTTTTTAGCTTTTTGTGCCTTTAATTGAGAGATAGGACAGTGGATAGAGTTGGAAATCAGGGAGAGAGAGAGAGCGGGGTGTGACATGTGGGAAAGGATTCGAACCCGGGCTGCTTTGAGGACTACAGCCGCCATACATGGAGTTTGCGCACTAACCACTAGGTTACCGGCGCCTCACAAATTTCCGTTTAACCGACAAGGAAATTAGTCGCCTGGAAACATCCAGCTATTATCTCTACATCCTCTGACATGTCACAGAGCTGCACGCGCACTAACCACTGCGCCCCAGAGGTGATTTTCTTGTGTGTGTGTAATACACTGTGTATGTGTGTGTAACAGGAATGTGTATAAAGACCTGCGTCAGATCGAGCTGGCCTGTGACACTCAGGAGGATGTGGATAGCTGGAAGGCGTCGTTCCTCAGAGCTGGTGTTTATCCGGAGAAAGACCAGGTACACGATGTATTTACATTTCATCATTATTAACCCTTCACTGTCAGTGTGACTGGAGTTTATTTGTTCATTCAGTTCAACGCCCCCCATTGGTCCAGGGAGCAAAGACGAGTTAGTCAATAACATTTATGTGTGTCACATGGTCGAGGCTCAGCGACATCACTGGGGGTTTCTAAAAAGGCCATGAAGCGTGGTCACCACATAACAAAAACTGACTCTATGTAACTTTAGATCGAACAAGTGACAGACAAGGAGGCGGAGCTAAAGAGCATGCCTCTATCTTTAACTTTCAGTGTAAAATTACCAAAAGTTAATTTCTTTATAATAATAATAAAATAAAAAATAGCTTGGATTTATAAAGCGTCCTTCAAGAAACCCAAAGACACTTTACAGTAGTAAAAAGGGGGGCAGTAATAGGAGACGACAACAAAAAGAAACACAAATAAAGAAATAACACAAAACAAACAAATGAAGGAAAGAAGAAGAAAGAAAAAAAAAAAAAAAAAAGGTCTGGGTGCTCAGAAGGTTGGAGTCCAGAATGACGCCCAGGTTGTGGACCTGCTGCTGTTGAGTTTGAGGAGGTTGGAAGACCTCCAGGTTTTAATGTCATGCAGGGAGTTGATGAGTGACTGGGGGGCGGAGCTTAGTGGATGGAAGAGTGCTGAGGTGGAGCTGTGTTGTTGTTGGCGGATTATCAGACCAAGGACTAACCCCCCATATAAACAGGCCTGTCTTGTTTATGGTACTGTGTGGGTCTTGTTTATGGGACTGTGTGGGTCTGGTAAGGGACTATATGGGTCTGGTTGAAACAACTTCGGATGTGAGGTTGTGTTTGGAGAGATCACTCGGGGGACCAATCAGAGATATATATTACTCTCTGTTTCTTCTTCCTTCACATCTTCCTCTCGCTCTTTTTCTCCTCCAGCCTGACAGTGAAGAAACTATAAATTCCAGCGACACTGTGTCCATGGACCCGCAGCTTGAGCGACAAGTTGAGACCATCCGCAACCTGGTGGACTCATACATTGGCATTGCCAACAAGTCCATCAGAGACCTCATGCCCAAGACCATCATGCACCTGATGATCAACAGTGTACGTCTTCTGATTTAAGCATCTCATTCCCGTGAGTTACAAACAACGTTCAGAGTTAAGTCTCTCTTTTTCCCTTTCCCGTCCTGCAGGCGAAGGACTTCATTCACTCGGAGCTGCTGGCCTACCTGTACTCTGCGGGGGATCAGGGCAGCATGATGGAGGAGTCAGCAGAGCAAGCTCAGAGGAGGGATGAGATGCTGAGGATGTATCATGCTCTGAAGGAGGCCTTGGTCCTCATTGGAGACATCAGCACCACCACTGTCTCTGTTCCTGTGCCTCCACCTGTGGACGACAACTGGATCGCCAAAGACCCGAGGTGAGTAGACACAAAGATATAAGAGGTGTTATTATCCTGGGTTAAGGCTGACGAGTAACAAAGATTTATAGTGTAAAAAAACACATTTACAAATGATAATCCAGTTTGTCCAGCAGAGGGCGCTGACGTGTTGACTAAGTGGTGTCCTCTTTGGTGCTCTTGCTTCTTTTAATTCTTAAAAAGATTCTTCTGTATGAAGGGGGGGTGGGAGAGGGTTAGGGTTAGTTAAGCTTTGAATAGTTTGATTGTTCATTTGTTTTTACTCTTATTTTGTTTTGACGTTTTGTTTTCATTTTGAATTTTATTTTTATTCAGGTTTTTTTTGTCTCTGTATTATAAATGTTTCACAGAAAGATCTCAAACAACGTCGTTCTAAATATTGGATAAAATCTCGTTTTAGTAAAGTTTGAACTTTGACTGTCAGAAATAGAAATATAACCGACGTGTCTTTAACAACACTTTCAGTCAGTAAGCGTTTTTATGTAGAGCCTTGATTTTATTTCAGTTGTTTTTCATTGTGTTATTTTTTTATTCACAATAATCACCTTGATGAAATGAAGTTAAAACATCCTTCTCGCCAAAGTGACCACACTCCCATGAATGTGTTGACCAAAAAACATTAGTAGCATCTAAACGCAGTGTAATTTCTTTGGTCCTTCAAACAATTATAACAGTTTAGAAGACGTGAAGGTGGTCAACTTTAGGACCCGTGTTGAGTCCTTACTGGCTCACCAGCGACCTGTCTGTGACAAGTGTGTCGGCCATTTCACAGATTCTTTTTATACAGATTAATACAGTACAGTGAGCTCTTGGAATGAGCAAAAGATACAAAAGGATTAGCAACCCCCTCCCTGATTCCCTGAAATCCCTGTCTACTGCCGGATGGTCGTGTCACTGTGCTTAATATCAAATTCTGGAGTTAAAGGACAAGTAAGTGCTGGAATCCAGGTTTCATAGACCCTGAAATAAAAAGAATGACATGGAGAAACAAAAAATAAAAAGGAAATAAATGAAATAACATACTGTGCGTTGGGAAAAATATAAACGTAGACAAGTAGCAGGAAAGTGCAAAAGTACGGAAGAAAGATAATAAGGATTCAAATTGTATGATTACAATATATCACAGACGTTTATTCAAAAAGAAAAAGACTAGGAGAGTAGAGTGTTTCTTTAAATTGATGGGAGTTTCTGAATGTGGTCCAGGAAAGGTCCCCACACCTTTTTGAATTTTTTGTTACAGCCAGTGACCGAGTAGCGAATCTTCTCAAGGTCTAAACAGGACATAAATTCCTTCAGTCACTGACTGTGGGTGGGCGGGGCAGCATCCCTCCACCTCAGAAGCACTGCACGCCTGGCTAGGAGAGAGACATTTAATAGGAGTAAGGTTTGCATCCTCTCCCGCAGTACCAAAAATAGCCACCAGAGGGTTAGGTTCTAAGGTTATGTTCAGGATTTGTGATAAAGTTTGAAAGACCTCTCTCCAAAATGTTTCAAGGCTGGGGACGTGTCCAGAACATGTGGAAAAGAGAGGCTTCACTTAATCTGCATTTGTCACAGCGGGGATCCACCTCAGGATAGAAACCAGATCGTTTGGATTTAGATGTGAGCTCTGTGAACAACTTTAAACTGCAGTAGGCAGTGACGGGCACAGAAAGATGTTGAGTTAATGAGCCTGGGGATAGTTTCCCACAGATTTTCTGACAGTGTGAAGTTCAGGTCCCGTTCCCAGGCAGCCTTTATTTTGTCTAGGGGAGCGTGTCTTATACCTGTCAGCTTATTGTATTCTATAGAAAGGAGCCCTTTGCGTGTCGGATGCAGTTCAAGCACATCGTCAACAATGCTTGTATCAGATGCTGCAGGAAAGCTTTGCACCTGAGAGTGGATGAAGTGTCTAGCTTGCAAGTACCTGAAGAAGTGAGTTTTTGCTAAGTTACATTTCTTGGACAGTTGTTCAAAAGATGCAAAATAGGTCTTAAATAAATCTCCAAAATGTCTGAAACCTCGTCTGTGCCATTCCTGAAATGCAGAATCTAGTGAAGAAGGTGGAAAAAGGGGGTTAGAGAGGATTGGACTAGAGAGAGAAAAGCTAAGTTAAAGTGTTTTCTAAACTGAGCCCATATTTTCAAAGATTGTCTGATAACAGGATTAACAATTGAAATAAGTAATGGGACAGGGAGTGAGGATCTAAGTAAGGCCGGAATAGAGAGGTTTTTGACCAAGTTCAGTTCCATATCCACCCACTCTGGATGTCCAGTCAGGTCATAAAAGTGTGTCCAAAAAGTGAGACAACATATGTTAGCTGCCCAGTAGTACAGCCAAAAATTAGGCAGAGCCATGCCCCCGTTGTTTTTAGATTTTTGAAGATGAACTTTGTTCAGTTGAAGTCGCTTGCCTCTCCATATGTATGATGACAAAACCGAGTCTAACAGATCAAAGAAAGATTTTGGTATGAAAACTGGAAGTGATTGAAAAAGGTATAGAAATTTAGGAAGAATGGACATTTTAATTGATTCTGCCCACAAGGGATGTAGACAGAGGTGACCACTGCGCCAGACATTGTTTAACTTTGTTTAACAGAGATAAAATGTTTTCTACATAAAGACATTTATATTTACTTGTAACTGTAATGCCTAGAGTTCACCACTTGCTTTCGACAACTTTAAAAGGAAGATTTGATAAATCTTCGATAGAAAAAACTTCACTAGAAAGAGTTCACTTTTGTGAAGGTTCAGTTTGTATCCTGAAAACTGGCCGAAATGGAAAAGCAATGACAAGGTGGAAGGTAATGAAGTGACCGGGTGCGATATAAAGACCAGCAGGTCAATTGCGTAAAGGGACACCTTAACCCCCCCCCCCCAGATGCTGTTGATATCTGGGCAGCTTCGCAGGGCAATAGGCTCCAAAGCAGGGTTGAAAAGAAGTGGGCTCAGGGGACAACCCTGACGAGTACCCCGCTGAGGATTTTGGGGTATTTGTAAGAACTGACGCAGTTGGGCTTGAATATATTAGTTTTATCCAACTAATAAAGCATGGTCCAAAATCAATTTTTTCTAAAACATTAAACAAATATGCCCATTCCACACGGCCTAACGCTTTTTCCGCATCCAAAGAAACATTCAGGCACTGCATCAGACGGAGCATACAAGATATTGAAAAGACGGCGACTATTAAAACAAGGTTGACGGTTTCTAATAAAGCCAGTTTGATCCTCAGAAATAATCGATGGGAGAACATTTTCTAATCTGCGGGCCAGATAGGATTTTAACATCCACATTGTTGATGGGAGCTTACCCTGTTTTAACAAATCCGATAACACTAAACTTAGCTGAGGTGCAAGCAACGGAGAGAATACTTTAAAAAAATTCAGCGGAAACCCCATCTGGACCAGGAGATTTTCCAGACTGTAATGAGGAAATAGCTGCTACTATGTCTTCTTTTGACCCGACCTTAAAAGCCTCTGCATGTTTCTAATAAGCTCCACGAGCAGAAATGTGCTCAAACTAGGATCAATATTGGAGATGATTTTGAAAACTGGAGAGAGGTTAGAACACAGAAAGGTTTACAGACTGATGCAGAGCTGGCTAAACACTGAAGCTTCAGTGTTCACCACATGGCAACCTGCATGAGCATCGACTCTAGAGAGGGGGGGGGCAGCTTTCTATAATGTTAAGAATTTAGACGGCAGTACCCATTTTAAACACTAGGTGTCAGAGTTACAGATAGTTTCTTTAATGCATCGCGATTTTGAAGTGATCAACAGTTTGCTTTTGAAGGTCTCACAGAATCATAAATATTCACTTCAGTCTGTTTCAAAGCAGCTTTCTTTACACAAGCTTTACATTTGTACTCAAAAAACATCCCGTCTGTCTTTTCAGTCCTCCTCCAGCATCCCGCCCTGCAGCAGCCACAGCGCCCCCTCCAGGCAGACCCCCGGCAGTGCGCGGGTCAACCCCGGGTCCTCCACCCCCTCTTAACCCCTCACCAGCATTTGGAGCTCCGCCTGTACCCTCCCGACCTGGAGATCCCGCACCTGGTGCTGTTCCTCTTGTCCCCTCCAGACCGGCCCGCGTGCCTCCTGCTCTGCCGCCCGGGATCCCAAGGTAAAATCAAACACACACACGCGCACACACACCAACACACATACTGAAGTTGTATCTTTGACAGCAGGTGAAGGGTTGTTCTATAAATTCTTGCTTCTGGTGGTTTGGGATCTTTGTTGCTTGACCCTCTGACAATGTTTTTCCTCACATGTCCCCCCCCCCCCTCTCTCTTCCTGCAGCAGAAGACCTCCACACAGACCCACTGTCATTCGCCCTTCAGAGCCCTCCTTGCTTGACTAGAAAGAGATGACTTTACACTTTTATAATTCTTTGTCTCCTGTAACTGATGATCGTCTGCTGTTTCAGTAACTCTGACTTTATGTGCAGTTAGCTTTTTTAACCAAGTGTACCATGAAATATTCTGCTTTCTGATAAAGGGATTCTTTGGATGATTTTATTGACTTACAGGTAAAGAATCAGCCAGATAGAGTTTGACTGATTCCATTTGAAAGTGTCTTAATGTATGCTTCATGACTTTTGATATAATCTTCTTTAACGAGCTGTAGACATGCTAACATTGAAACCCTTAAAGCTCGCTGTGGAAGACAATAAATCATCTCATAAAATGAGAACCCTATTGTTCTTACATTCTGTGCCTCAAGTTCAACAAGATGTTTTCAAGTTATTTCAAGAGAATAATGAAGAGTTCCTATCCGACTATTTTCCTAATTAATTAAACTGACTCGTCTGAAGGGAAGCAAACAGTCAACTGAGCTCAACTTATGTCCCACTGTCTGCAGGTAAACAAAGTAATGTGGCTAATGTTAGCAGAGCTAGCAGCTGCAGCCTTCAGTCGTCCTGCAGGTTAACCCGTCTGTACTCGTTCCCTGCATCTCAGTTCTCTTAAATACTGTCTCCTCGGTCCTCGCTCCTCGGCCGATCCGGAAGTAGTTTTAGACCCGCAATGTTAAGGATCGTCCCAAAGCTCTTGTAACTGAACAGAGGAGAGAGGACCAAGGATACACCAGAGCTAACTTTGCAGAAGTCTTTTTACTGACAGGCCTTATCAAATATCACTCATTGATTGGACGCTGCAGCGGATCAGACTTCAATGAATAAATATTTTTGTCAGTAGAAATTGTCCTTTTGGTTTGAAGTAAACTGCAGGTTGTTCTTCATGTACAGGTGTTTGTTATCAGGTAACATAAAGAGACTAAACATTGCTACTGTGTGTATTTTATTAGAATTAATACAGTTCATATCTGTGCGGACATAAACAGCTGTTTAAGTTGACTGATCAGCTGATGTCATCATCACAAACGAACGTCGCTTCACGTGACGCTACAGAGGAAAGGACGGGTCATGTCTCCTCATTTCCTCTCTCCTCTGCTTCGTTTCCTTGCATCTCTGGTGGGAGGGACTAAGACGCAAGTGGAGGACACTTGGATGCAATTAAGGGAACTGGGATGTACCCAATGTGGTTACACGTCGCTCCCTACAGCGCTACAGCTGCATTGCAGTTCTTCTGGTGCAGCGAGGGCGATGACGTGAGCGTTGAGTTAACTCACGTGACATCATAACATCATCTGCTCTCAGAAAGTTTGTGAATGTACACATTATGAAAAACACAGATTGTTAAAGATTGTTATGAAAACAAAAATAACTTTCTGATGGTTAATCTATAATTTATATATAATCTAGAAAGAGGAAGTCTCGTTTCAATAAACCCGTCAAACATGAAGCTGCTTTCTTCATCTTTTTCCCTCAAAGTCTCGTGAGGCATCAAACTTTCTTTCTCTGTTTTTATTCCACCTCGTCTGTTATTATTTGATATTCATGACCTCGTCTTGTCGGGTGAGACTCAAAAGGAGCAGAAAGTAATGAACCAAACACTGATTGAATTTTAGAAGAATCAAACATCCACCACACATGTTGACATCAGGACGGCGCTCTGGACTCAGACGGAATCGTGATTTATCGTCTGCAGAGGAAAGAAGGTTTCAGAGAAGGATCTCTTCATTCAAAATAAAAGTATAAATCATTTATGTTCTGCGGTCGGTAGCTCATTCAAATATTTACGAGTCTGTGATCAATCATAACGGTCTGTGTGTCTCTCTATTTGTTTTTCAAAGACTGGATTCAGTTTGGTTTTGGTTTCTAGTAAAGCTTTGTTTTGGTTAACCCTTTGGTGACCTTGATGCAGTCCACACCTGTCAGTCAGATGAACACGTCTCCTGTTTCACCGTCCAGCCTTGATATACCTGGTTAGGTTACCATGGTAACAGTGGTTACTACTGGCAACATACAGTACAGATAGTGTTACTTTGCCTCTACAGTTCTGTCCCCTCTCACTCATGTTTGTTACATTGAAATGATTCATTGATTCAAACGGATCCTAACCCTGATCACTGTCACACAGGCGACCTCCACAAGTCCCTTCACGCCCAAACCGCTGCTGAATCCAGCTGAGCACTCGGACTGTCGCCCCATCAGGTGCACTTGCCAGTCGACGTTCAGGAGGAGTTTTTGTGTGATCCAGATCTGTTTCATTATATAAGGGAGGAGTTAACTGAATGATTTATTATTCATATGAATCTAAAGTCAGACCACATGGTAAAAGGTCTTCTTTGTTCAAACAAACCATTTCATTTCTTTCCTTTACTTGAATTAGTCTCACCCCACATTCAGGGTTTGATATGATTCTGCCATCTGTCCGAGTGACATCAGTAGAACTTAAGATTCTGAGTTCTGCAGGATTGAATCATAAATATTAATTTGACATCTGTGTGTCTCTAGTCTGTATTCTACAAACACACATTAAACCAAGTTTCTGTGTAAAACATCTGTTTATTAATATCACTGACTCCAAGATCCCAATCTCTTTACACAGCTCATCATACCAGTTGTTTAAAACTTCACTGTTAATTTGATTTTTACTATTGAAAAGTACCGAAGCTTTAAGAAAAGTTAAAGGTCATGTTATTTAAAATCCACTTCTCCATGTTCCTCTAACTCTAATATGTGTCTTTAGTCTGTCTACAAACCCCTTAATGATGGGAAAAGTCCATCCTCTCCATCTTTTGCCTGCTCCACTTTTCAGAAAATGTGTGCTCAAACAGGCCGTTTTTTCCCTTCATGACATCACAAAGGACAGTAACCCCTCCCCCAGGTGGGTGACACTCCAACAGCTAGGTGTTTGTTCTGCCCTGAGTCTGCCTTCTCACCGTAAGCAATAGGACACGGAGCGAGAAACACCGAGACACCCGAGCCCTTCCAGAGAGGGGGCGTGGTCAGACACAGCTCATTTACATATTTAAAGGTACAGACACAGAAACAGCCTGTTCTGAGCAGGGCTGACAGAGGGGTTTATAGACAGGATCAGAGTGGATTTAGAACAAGAAACTTCACACACATGTTATGAGGAGCTCTGAGACTTATTTAAAGAACAACATGTGACCTTTGAATCTTCAGCCATGTTTTAACCAAAAGCTGCCTTGAGCCAAAGAGAGATCACTTTTATCAAGAATGGTATCAAAGTTTAAATATCTGATATCGTGAAAACCTTACGTACATATAAAAAAGCAGGTTTGATCATCTAGATCAATGTTTCTGAAGGGGCGGAGCCATACATTCGACAGACAGCTCAGGATGAACTCTGACCCAAAGTTTCATTATTATTCAACTTTAAAGTCTCATTCTGTTCATCATGTCAGCGTGGACGTAAACCGGCACCTGAATAGAAATCAGTAACTTCAAAATCACTAAGAAACAAAAAAAAACAAATAAAAAGGAGTGATACTAATCTGTGAGCAAGAAGAGATGCAGCATCAACAAAGACAATCTGTGGATCACCTCCATCCACCTCCACCTTCATCCACCTTCAACCACCTTCATCTTCATCCACCTTCATCCTGAGGAAAGAAATACTCTAAAAAGTCCTCTAGTTCCTGGATCTGCAGAAGCCTTCAACATATCCTGCTCTGTGAGACTAAGGAGCTTTTTAAAACAATGTTGGTTTGTGGTCAGAGTCGACATCATGGTCCTCCTCACCGTCCTGTTGTGATGTCATGGTCCTCCTCGCCATCCTGTTGTGATGTCATGGTCTTCCTCGCTGTCTCTCTATGTGCAGACTCTCCTCCTGTCGTCAAACAGTTTACGGACGGTGAAGACCTGAGAACAAACACAGTTGATGGATTTCACATTTTATGATGTCATCCCACCGTTCTTCATGAGATGAGCCCAGTGATGGTTTGGTAAAGAGGACGCTGCCCCCTGCTGGCCATAAGGAGAACGACAGAGCTTCACTGAAGTTATTACTACAGTTCTAAAAAGTGTTGATCAGACGCTTGTCTTGAAAGTAGTAACAAGACGAGCGAGGACTTTACCTGAGTGAGGGCCACACACAGCAGAACCAGCACGCTGGCACAGGACCAGAACGAGACCCTCCACAGGTTGTCCTCCAGGAGGTTTCTGTCCCGAGCCTCAAAAGCCCGCAGCACCGTCTGCATCTGCCGGCTGCGCTCCAAGCGTCTGTGCAGAGAATCCATGGACTCCTGAAACATGAGGAGTGTTGAGCAGGATGAAAAACAAGATGGCCATTAACACTTTTAGTGATGTTCCTGACTCCAGGGGTACATCCCAGTTCCCTTAATTGCATCCAAGTGTCCTCCACTTGCCTCCTCCACTTGCGTCTTAGTCCCTCCCACCAGAGATGCATGGAGAGACGCAAGGAAACGAAGCAGAGGAAATGAGGAGATATGTTTTAAGAGACATGACACGTCCCTTCCTCTGTAGCGTCACGTGAAGCGACGTCCGTTTGTGATGATGACATCAGCTGATCAGTCGACTTAAACAGCCGTTCATGTCCGCACAAATATGAACTGTATTAATTCTAATAAAATACACACAGTAGCAATGTTTAGTCTCTTTATGTTACCTGATAACAAACACCTGTACATGAAGAACAACCTGCAGTTTACTTAAAACCAAAAGGACAATTTCTACTGACAAAAACATTTAATATTGAATTTTTGTTTTGTTTTTTTGACTAATAAGTTGATAATGAACTCTGTATTTTATAAACAAAGATATTTTATGATGTCCTAGGAATACGGGAAATTATTTATTAAGTTCTAAATAGAGAAAAAAAACTAGACATTTTTCAAACAAGAAGATCATTACTGATCAGTCTGATATGAAACGTCTTTAAAATAATGGTGAATGTAAAACGTGTTTCTGACTGACAGACGACTCCCACGCTGTCAGCCGTTCATTCTCAATATAATAAATTAAAACAGACAGTCTGACTGATCATGAAAAGAAATATAACCTACCTGTTATAGTTATGAAGGAATCGTTTATGATCATTTGATTTTAACACTTCATATTAACAGACTTTTTGTTTGACAGTGAATCAAAAACAAATCAAATATAAAGTCGGGAGAGATCGGTCTACACTGCATTATATTGATTTTATAGAACTTATGCTTCATATCTCTTCATGTCAGACACTTTTTTAACTTTTTACAAACTGACAGATGTTACAGTCTGTTTAAATGTCCGACGGTCCGTTTAGCTTCTTTTTAATGTCCGTCTTTTCTCCGTTATTAAACTCGGCTGATGTTGACAAGTTTCATTGAAGTCTGATCCGCTGCAGCGTCCAATCAATGAGTGATATTTGATAAGGGGGCGAGCCTGTCAGTAAAAAGACTTCCGCAAAGTCAGCTCTCGTGTATCCTCGATCATCGCTCCTCGGATCTCCCTCCTCTCTCCTCGATCCTCTCTCCTCCGTTCAGTTACAAGAGCTTTGGGACGTTCCTTAACATTGCGGGTCTAAAACTACTTCCTGTTCGGCTGAGGAGCGAGGACCGAGGAGACAGTAGATGCAGGGCAGGTCTGTGTCCACCTGCCGTTTATTTCTGAGCGCCAGGGTCTTTGTTCACTTGTTCCCAATAAGAGAGCAGCAGCAGGCGGTCGCCCCAACAGAAGACTCATCAACCAGCCAATCATAAAGAAGATCATAATGGAGGAAATAAAACAATCTGAAACAAAGCGTAGAGTAAAAAGAAACGGAGAAGCGCTGAATGTTGCCATAGAGACGAGATGCACGTGCAGCGCTCAGAAGCGCACAGCCACGATATGGACAGAGAACAACATAATCTGAGGTGAGATCTTTAGTTTAGTCCTGTTCTGTGTGATCCACACAGTTCTTGTTCCTGGATGAACTCGTACTGATGTTATTCTAGATTTTCCATATTGTCAGCAGATTAAACCAAGAACATGTCAGTGGAGGGGAAGTAAAGGAAGTAAAAACAGGAAGTTGGGTAAGGTGTAAATAAATCAGAAATTTGTTTTTTTTCAGCTCACTGATTGTTAATGAAGGAGCTCTGACAGAGCAAACACAAACACTTCATTTCAGGGTTTGTCTTTAACTTTTCTGATTCTAAAGAGTTCTCTTTACAGCTCATTGAAACTATTACAAACTATTCCTCATGATGTTGATGTGGACTGTTCAGGTGAATGTGGCTCACATGACGTGTAGTGAGATATTTACACTACAAAGGTTTAGGGGTTGGTTAACAGATTCACGAGCTATGATTGAATTTTTACTCATTATTTGAAGGACTTTTCTAACAATCGTCTCACCCGGATGTCGTCTAGCTTGTACTCCAGAAGGCTTCCATCAGGCTCATCGAGTCCTGCCCACTCGTCGTCTCCTCCCACATCTCCTCCCTGACCTTCAATGATGATCTCAAAGAACACTGTCTTCTCCGAGAAGCGACTGAAGCTGTTGTCGAAGCAGATCTCATAGTCCCCCGCCTCCGTCGGCTCCACCCTGGAACAACAGGAAGTAAGTCCAA